>NC_133362.1:44704125-44733236 GCF_049309525.1 Garra rufa
TGACAGACACTTCCCTCACAAGCTTGTGTGTAGTCTTATTTTGCATTATTTTCAGGGAAACGCACGGCAAACGTAGTTCCAGGCAGCACTTGACTGCATTACATGTCAATATCACTTCGCCACACGATTTCAGTTATTTCAAAGGTCCTTACAACCCAAAACAGCAAAATAACCAAAACCCACAACGACACAAATAAATACAGTAAACAATAGGATTAAAACGACAGATTATTTCCATGTTTTTGCCACAATATTACGTTTCATTATGTACGGAAAGCACATACTCTATTTCTCACACTCTCGCTCCCTTACAGACGCACACACATACAGTTTGCAGACAAGTTAGCATACGCGCTAATGTTGTTAACATTAAGTAACAACAGTGTGGTCTTGAAGAAAATGAATTTAAAGTTTCACTATTAGTAGAGATGATGCTGCCAATCACTTTTGAGAGATGCACAGACTTGAGAGAGGTAATTCACAAGCTTAATCTCTCTCTCCCTCTCTCTTTCTGTCTGTCGGTCTGTCTAAACTTAATTATTAACTGCATTAGTTTGCTATCAATGGCTCAAGTGAAGTTACAAGGTCTTAAATGACTTTTCGAATTAGCAACGAAGGCATTGGATGAGCTGCGTAAGAAATTAATCCTACTCACAATAGCATTTTAAAGCAACCTGATCTCACAGAATTCCGTGTCAAAACCACGGACCCTTAACTGCAAATCCGTGGTGGCATCACGGAATCGCCGAAAATTCCGTGATGGGCTCACGGAAGTGATACTAATGTAAGTCAGTGAGAGGCATCAGCCGTGGTCCACGCACGGATAACCGGGTTCAAATAGAACTGCATTTGAGTCACTCTTTTTACGTGTTCCACACACGGATCCACTGGTTCAACACCAGCGCTGCCTCAAGTGACGATTTTGGAAACGTATGCCTACCACTTTAAATATTCTGGGCTCTTTTAGACTTACTTCAAATATACTTCACGTGAAATATTTATTCACCATGCCTAAAGCATTGTTCTGTAGTCGTTTGAGCGCATATATGCCATCCTTCTATTTCATACAGTAATCAGCTTCATTTTAATGGGTTTGTGCTCAGGCAGCGACACAAAAATTCCCAAGGGCGTGAGAGCGATCCCCCATGTTTTAAAGGAAACTACCATTTAAAAATTACACACCTTAAATAAATATGCATGTGCATATGGAAAATAAAAATCTAATAATCCTATATATAAAAATAAAATAATCCTATGTATAGAAGTACATGCCTTTTTGTCACACAGTGTCTGTATGATGAAAATATGTGCAATGAATGAATGCACCTGAAAAAAAAAATGATTTTCTTACTTAGTATTATTGTCTTGTTGTTTCCAATCAAAACATTTAAAGATGCATTTTCTTCATAAGAAAAAAATGACATAAGGTGTTTATTTAGTCTTTTAAGTGTATTTTTCTTATTTGGAATATTATCTGCCAATGGGCTAAGAAAAATAATCTTTTTTTATTTTTCATGTTCAAGATTATTTTTCATGTTTTAAGTAAAATGCACTTAATTTAGATTCCAAAATACTCACTAAGAACAGCATTTTTTGCAGCATGAATGAATCAATGAGGTATTTAAACAATGCTTACACTTTAAAAAGGGGAGGAGACTGAAAAAACTCTGTGTTTAACAAAAGAAAACCTGCTCCTGACTAGGTTAGGTTTACAGAGTAAGTTACCATGGTAACTGACTCTGAGTATAAGTTACCTCTCTTTCAGAAATGGGCTTGACTTACCCTGATTTCCCAGTTTTTAGATACCCCCGATTCTGAAAACAGAAAACGTCTCAGGTTACGTATGTAACCCTGGTTCCCTGAGGGAACGAGACACTGCGTCCTGAGACACTTTGGGGAACGCCATTGGCGGGCCGCACTCTGAGTCATGTCCAACGTCCAATGAGAAACGGGAGTGACGTCACAGGCGCGGTGACGTCATCGACCAGGAAGTATATAAGCACGTGCGTTTGAAGCTGGCGTTGGCTTATAGGAATGAAGCGAGCGCAGCAGGGATGCGGGAATTATGGTCCGAGACGCAGTGTCTCGTTCCCTCAGGGAACCAGGGTTACATACGTAACCTGAGACGTTCCCTTCCGGGAACTCTACACTGCGTCCTGAGACACTTTGGGGAACGAGGTATCAACGCCCCCATAATTTCCAAGGCCCTGCCCAGTTTTTGTCTGCTAGGCCAAGGGTGGAAAAGTTGTGTCTTGGTACACTTCAGCCTGGGAAACTTGCCAGGACATGAGTGATAATACATCTCTGTCTGTGGAGCCCACCAGACAAGAGGGAGAGAATGTACCTCGGCCCTCGGGCACACGAGGTTAGCATAATCCAGTGTCTGGAATACTTACCTGATGAGACACTATGGAAACTCCGCCTGGTGATCTTGCCAGGACGCGAGTGATAATGCATCTCTGTCTGTGATCAACCACCAGACAAGAGGGATAAATGAGCCTCGGCCCTCAGGCACACGAGGCCAGGGTTCTCAACCGCTGCCTGTCACAAGACCAGTGCAGGGGGAGAAAGGCTCCTCGGCCCTTGGGCACACGAGGAGAAGTGGTAGTCCTTTGTCTGCACTACGGCCAGACCAAGAGGGACACAAGAAGTGCCTGGTGATCTTGCCAGGGCACTGGAATTCATCTCTGTCTGTGATCAACCACCAGACAAGAGGGATAAATAAACCTCGGCCCTCGGGCACACGAGGCTAGGGTTCTCAACCGCTGCCTGTCATAAGACCAGCGCAGGGGGAGAAATGCTCCTCGGCCCTTAGGCACACGAGGAGAAGTGGTAGTCCTTTGTCTGCGCTACGGCCAGAACAAGAGGGACGCAAGAAGTGCCTGGTGAACGTGCCAGGACACTGGAATACATCTCTGTCTGTGATCAACCACCAGACAAGAGGGATAAATGAGCCTCGGCCCTCAGGCACACGAGGCTAGGGTTCTCAACCGCTGCCTGTCACAAGACCAGTGCAGGGGGAGAAAGGCTCCTCGGCCCTTGGGCACACGAGGAGAAGTGGTAGTCCTTTGTCTGCGCTACGGCCAGACCAAGAGGGACACAAGAAGTGCCTGGTGATCTTGCCAGGGCACTGGAATTCATCTCTGTCTGTGATCAACCACCAGACAAGAGGGATAAATAAACCTCGGCCCTCGGGCACACGAGGCTAGGGTTCTCAACCGCTGCCTGTCATAAGACCAGCGCAGGGGGAGAAATGCTCCTCGGCCCTTAGGCACACGAGGAGAAGTGGTAGTCCTTTGTCTGCGCTACGGCCAGAACAAGAGGGACGCAAGAAGTGCCTGGTGAACGTGCCAGGACACTGGAATACATCTCTGTCTGTGATCAACCACCAGACAAGAGGGATAAATGAGCCTCGGCCCTCAGGCACACGAGGCTAGGGTTCTCAACCGCTGCCTGTCACAAGACCAGTGCAGGGGGAGAAAGGCTCCTCGGCCCTTGGGCACACGAGGAGAAGTGGTAGTCCTTTGTCTGCGCTACGGCCAGACCAAGAGGGACACAAGAAGTGCCTGGTGATCTTGCCAGGGCACTGGAATTCATCTCTGTCTGTGATCAACCACCAGACAAGAGGGATAAATAAACCTCGGCCCTCGGGCACACGAGGCTAGGGTTCTCAACCGCTGCCTGTCATAAGACCAGCGCAGGGGGAGAAATGCTCCTCGGCCCTTAGGCACACGAGGAGAAGTGGTAGTCCTTTGTCTGTGCTACGGCCAGAACAAGAGGGACGCAAGAAGTGCCTGGTGAACGTGCCAGGACACTGGAATACATCTCTGTCTGTGATCAACCACCAGACAAGAGGGATAAATGAGCCTCGGCCCTCAGGCACACGAGGCTAGGGTTCTCAACCGCTGCCTGTCACAAGACCAGTGCAGGGGGAGAAAGGCTCCTCGGCCCTTGGGCACACGAGGAGAAGTGGTAGTCCTTTGTCTGCGCTACGGCCAGAACAAGAGGGACACAAGAAGTGCCTGGTGGACCCGCCAGGACACTAGAAAACATCTCTGTCTGTGATCAACCACCAGACAAGAGGAACACAGGCCTCGGCCCTCGGGCACGCGAGGCAGGATATCACACCTCTCGCCTGGAGGACTGCCAGGTCGAGAGGGTAGAAATCCTTTTCCTCCATAGAGGAAAGCGCCTAAGCACCTCTAGGCCTAGCAATGCTAGGGCTGAAGGACGACTGAGCCAGGAGTGACTCTGAGGTCTAGTTCGTAGAATCTGACGAACGTTAGAGGTGAGGACCAACCCGCCGCACTGCAGATGTCCTGGATCGGGACACCTGCCATCAGAGCTTTAGAGGCTGCAATGCCTCTAGTTGAGTGAGCCTTGACTCCCATCGGGGATGGGAGACCAGAGGACTCGTAGGCAGTAGAGATGGCATCAATGATCCACTTACTGATAGTAGGCTTGGAAGCCGGCCACCCCCTCTTAGGGGGGCCATAACAGACCAAAAGTTGCTCTGATTTACGCCACAGGGCAGCTCTGTGGACATAAGTGTCCAGTGCTCTTACTGGACACATTAAGTTATACTTCCTCTGGTCGTGCTCCACGAATGGAGGAGGGTAAAACGCTTGGAGCGTTATTGGCTGTGGTGTCGCTGATGGGACCTTGGGTACGTACCCAGCTCGTGGGTAAAGGAATGCTTTGGCCAACCCTGGGGCAAAGTCAATGTAAGAAGGGGCCACTGAAAGGGCCTGCAGGTCCCCGACTCTCTTGAGAGACGTTAGCGCCAGCAGCAGTGCTGTCTTTAGGGTAAGCATCCGATCGGAGGCCTCCTCCAGAGGCTCGAAGGGAGGCTTACACAGCGCCTCCAACACCACAGCTAAGTCCCATGTAGGGACTTTCGGTCTTGCACGAGGCCTCAGCCTGAGTGCACCGCGGAGGAAACGTGAGACCAGGGGGTTCTTGCCCACTGAAAGGCCGCCATGAAGGGCGTGGTAAGCCGATATAGCCGCCACGTACACCTTCAAGGTGGAGTGAGCTAACCCAGCGGACAAACGAGTTTGCAGGAACTCCAGCACTGTACCAACCGGGCAGTGGACTGGGTCTAAGCGGCGTTCATGACACCATGACGCAAACAGGTTCCACTTTAGGCCATAAAGTTTCCTCGTAGAGGGAGCTCTGGATTGAAGGATGGTCTCAACAACCTCGGTTGAGAGACCAGCTTCTATGAGTTGTGCCCCCTCAGGGGCCACACCCATAACTTCCACTTCTCTGGGTGGGGGTGGCATATTGCGCCCCCAGCCTGAGAAAGAAGGTCGCTCCTGAGTCGCAAAGAGGTCCACCTGGGCTTGACCAAAGACTCTCCATATCTGCTTCACCACCTGAGGGTGAAGCATCCATTCCCCGGGCCTCAGCCCCTGCCTCGACAGGACGTCTGCTCCCACATTGAGACGTCCAGGAATGTGAACTGCTCTCAATGAGAGAAGCTTCCCTTGTGACCACAGGATGATCTGGCACGCCAGCTTGTATAAGGGGCGTGAACGCAGACCTCCCTGGTGGTTTATATAGTAGACCACCGCAGTGTTGTCTGTGCGGACCAGCACGTGACGGTTTCTCAGGTCTGGAAGGAAATGCTTCAGAGCCAGGAACACTGCCAACATTTCTAGGCAATTTATGTGCCAAGAGTGATGCCGGTCGTTCCATAGGCCTTGGGCGGAGCGGCCACTCATGACCGCTCCCCACCCGGTGAGGGATGCATCTGTCGCTAGCGTGACGCGGCGGCAAGGAGCTCCCAGCGCTGGACCTTGTAATAGGAACCAGGGCTTTTTCCACATGACTAAGGCACGTAGGCAGCGCCGCGTGACCTTGATCTTGCGGAATGGGTTCCCCCTCGGGGAAAACCCTTTGGTTTTGAGCCACCACTGCAGTGGTCTCATGTGCAGCAGTCCAAGAGGTATCACGTTGGATGCAGCTGCCATAAGACCTAACAGTACTTGGAACTGTTTGGCAGTGAGTAGCAGGCCTAGCTTGACCGCATTTGCTGCAGTAAGGATCGACTCGATCCGAGCAGGTGACAATCGTGCCTGCATGGTGGTCGAATCCCAGATTACACCTAGATAAGTGGTTCTCTGTAATGGAGACAGCACACTTTTCTTGGCATTGAGTCTCAACCCCAGCTCTTTCATGTGAGCAAGAACAACATCTCGATGTTGAGCTGCTAACTGTTCCGAACTGGCTAGGATGAGCCAGTCGTCTATGTAGTTGAGTATGCGGATGCCCTGGAGTCGCAATGGAGCCAGAGCAGCATCCACACACTTCGTGAAAGTTCGGGGAGAGAGCGCTAGGCCGAACGGAAGAACTCTGTATTGGTAAGCTTTGCCCCTGAAAGCGAACCTGAGAAACTTCCGGTGTTGAGGAAGGATGGAGACGTGAAAGTATGCGTCTTTCAGATCTATCGTGACAAACCAGTCCTCGGACCTGATTTGAGACACGACCTGTCTGACAGTCAACATTTTGAACTTCAGTTTTCTTACTGAGAGGTTTAGCTGTCTGAGATCTAAAATGGGCCGCAGGCCCCCATCCTTCTTGGGAACAATGAAGTACCGGCTGTAGAACCCGGATTCTCTGTGTTGAGGAGGGACCACCTCGATGGCCTCCTTCCTCAGGAGAGTATTCACTTCCTGTTCCAATACCAGAGCCTGCTCGGGGCCTACCAGAGTAGGAAATACCCCGCTGAAAGGTGGCGGCTTGGCGCCGAATTGAATGCGATAGCCTTTCTCTACAGTACGCAGGACCCACATAGAAATATTTGGCAGTAGTTTCCACGCTGCCAGAAATTCTACTAAGGGAACCAACCTCTCGAGGCTGGTTTCTGGATTTATTTGGAGAGCTACCTCGGTGGCCTGTAACAGCGAACTGGCAGGATGCACCTGAAGTAAGCGCTCTGGAAACCCCCGTGGGGGTGGCGAACTCTCTGGTTCCGCTACGTTTCCGGGAAGAAAGACCGGAGAAAGATGTTCGTGGGAGACTGCCGCGCCCTGTAACACCGGCAGGGTTAGCTGACGAATCTCCTGAGGGCCCAGAAGAGAGGTGGTCACCGTACTCCTCAGAGGCGGTGAAGCACCTAAGTCTTCGAGAGGGGCTGCCCTCATCGGCCCTGAGCCACAACCATCAGGGCCGTTTAGCTGAGGTCCTCTTTGACTGAAGGACGACCCTCAGGTCCGGCCTAGTCTTAGAGGACCCCGGCTTGGAGTGTTGCTGAACCCGCCCTCTAGGCTTAGCCGGAGGGGTGCGGGTAGCAACACTCCTTTTCTGTGCACCCCGGTGCGAGGAGCTAGCTTGCGGCTGGGGCTGCTCTTCGTACTGGGGTGAATGGGGGGGCGGTTGTGGGGTGTCAACGCTCTCAACATCAACCTCCTCGGAGGAAGACAGAAGGAGCGCTGACTCCTCCTCTTGGCAGGGATAAATGTGCGGGCTTCCTCATCCAAGAGGAGGTCATACGATCCGCTGGGTGAGGAGAGAGATAGGGGATCACCCGTCTCAACTCCCTCCAGCAGATCTACCTGCGAACCCCATGAGTGCAGCTGCCGCTCCGCCTCAGTGGAAGCGGGGCCAGACCCACGGGGAACGCTAGTGAAAGCCCCCTCCTCAAAGAGGGCTTTCCGGGAACGGAGCAACCGCAGCGGCATTCGCTCGCACTGCGGGCAGCCAACCCCCTCAAGGGCTGACCTAGCATGCTCCGCTCCCAAGCAGACCACACATAGATCGTGTGTATCCCCACCAACAATGAAACGTTGGCAGGGAGGGACACACTTTCTATGTGGCTGCTCAACCGCTCTTTTTGATTTAAAAGATCGTTTTCCCCCTTTTGGCATACTGCTCAAATAAAAGTGGTGCAAACTGGCACGAAAAAACAGCAGTATAACCAGACAGACAAAGACACAGAGCGCTCTCGCTGAATGACAAAAGCTGACGCCAGCTTCAAACGCACGTGCTTATATACTTCCTGGTCGATGACGTCACCACGCCTGTGACGTCACTCCCGTTTCTCATTGGACGTTGGACATGACTCAGAGTGCGGCCCGCCAATGGCGTTCCCCAAAGTGTCTCAGGACGCAGTGTAGAGTTCCCGGAAGGGAACCTAGAGTTCCCCAGCGGGAACTCAAGCTGCGTCCGAAAACGCTATGGGAACATCTTTAGCGTGACACGCTCTGAAACACGTGTATAATCTACTCAACGGGAAAGCGGAACGTCACTGCGGTGACGTCAGACCAGGAAGCTTGTAAAAGCACATGGGCACAAGCGATCGGCAGCTTCTGTCTTTCAGCAGCACTCTATGTGTGCCTTTGTCTATCTGTTTTTTTGGTGCTAGTTTGCACAGCTTTATTTTGAGAGAGACATGTCTGCCAAGGGGGATAAAGTAAGCAGCGATAAGCAACAGTACAGATTGTGTGTGCCTCCCTGCCCGCATGTTGTGTGTGCCTGCTTGGGAGCGAGGCATGCGGAGTCAGCCCTCGAGGAGCTTTGCTCCCGGAGGACTCTCTTTGCGGAGGAGCCCTCGCCACCGTGCCCCGTGGTTCTGGTCCCGCTTCTGCTGAGGCAGGGCGGCGGCTGCAATCATGGGGTTCGCAGATGGATCTAGAGGAGGGAATGGAGACGGGCTCGTCTCTTTCTCCTTCCTCAGCACTCTAGATCCAGCCTTCAATCTGGGTCGGAAGCCCGCACTGCGGTTTCTTCCCCCCGGGGAGAATGCTCGGTGCTTCATCTCTCCTCCTCTGAGGAGGGAGAGGGTGAGGTTGCAGAAGAAACGGTGGAATCGACCCCCCCCCCCCCCCCCAGTCCACCCTGTATGAAGAGCTTGTGGAGGTAGTTACTCGTGCTGTGGCCAAATTAAAACTAGATTGGCCCGACGAGAAGGTTCATGAGCCAGCTAAAAGCAAGATGGACGAGCGCTTTCTTAAGCCTAATTCACCACCTCCACGCTGGGGTCTGCCTATCTTCCCCGATCTCCACACTGAGGTGTCGAGATCGTGGAAGAGACCATATTCGGCCAATGTTCTCTCTCCCTCCACTGGCATTTACGGCAATGTAGTAGGGATGGGTGAACACGGATATAGGACGTTGCCCCGGGTTGAACAGACGCTGGCTAGCTATCTGTCCCCTGCAGCGACATCGTCCTTAAAAGCCCCGGCACTGCCCACCAAGCCATTAAGAACAACTTCGGTGCTGGTGGGCAATGGGTAGATCTGGACGAGGGAGATCAGGTCGATGAGCTTCGTCGTGTCTCTGACCTCGCTCTGCGTGCCACCAAAGAGACTGCCAAAGCTATCAGGTGGTCTATGTCAGCTATGGTGGCCGCAGAGAGACATTTGTGGTTGACCCTGTCGGAGATACGTGAGCGCGACAGGGTCTTCCTGCTGGACGCCCCGCTAGAGCCTTCTGGCCTATTCGGTAACGGCATTAACTCAGTGGTCGATAGGTTTCAGGAGGCTCGTAAACAAGCGGCGGCGTTCCAGCGCTTTCTCCCCCTCTCTTGGAGGGGCTGCAGAGCCCGCAACCCCTAAGGGGGTCCTTCAAAAGGCTGGTATGGGCCGCCCCTGCCGGTCATCCGCTTCAGGGTGCCGTTCCAGCCACTCCAGTAATACCGGAGGTCAGTCTCGAGATACTGATTCCCTTAGTAGACTATCTAGCAGCGTAGAAACTGGGTCTCAAAATGGGTCCTGCGTACTGTAGAAAAAGGCTACAGCATCCAGTTTGGTGCTATGCCACCCCGATTTTGCTGGGGGCCTTCCCACTGTGGTGGGGTCCGAGCAGGCTCCGGTATTAGAACAAGAAGTAAAAGCTCTCTTGAGGAAGGAGGCCATCGAGGTGGTCCCTCCTCTCGGAAGGGAGTCCGGGTTTTACAGCCGGTACTTAATTTTTCCCAAAAAGGATGTAGGGTTGCGTCCCATTTCAGATCTAGGGATACTGAAATGCGCTGTCATGTGCCTAGGGTTCAAAATGTTGACCTTAATCCTCCTGTTACCCTAAAATCCGCTAACACCTTTTATCCACTGGGGTCAATTTGACCCCAAATTTAAAACCTCTAGAATATGATATTTTTTTGCTAAAAGGTTAATGTCAACTCTTAATGTCAACAGCTTAACAACACTCTGAAACTGCCCCCCCCCCCCCCCACACTTTCACTGTAAACACCTGTGACAAAATCTCACTGACAGAAAACCTTTGCGTAGAGGCCATTTTCAATTGAGAGAGCAATTCAATTGACAGTGGTTCTCGCAATACTACAGGTATAGTTGTGTTAGTTTTTATTTTATTTTTATTATACTTAACATATAAAATTATAGTGCATATTATAAAATCATAGCATGTTATAGTGACCTCAATATCACCCAAAACAAATATGTGTAAAATGTTTTATATTTCTTATGTTTTATACAGCTAAAAGAACCTGGGGTCAAATTGACCCCAAAGAACACCGATGTGAAAAAATGTATACAGGGCATTGAAAAAATAATATCATGTTAATTTTATGTTTACCAAGTTTTCCCCATTAAATTAGGAAAAGTCATTCAATCTGAAGCAAAAAAAAAAAGTCAATTATATATGTACATACGTTAAACATTGAATGGGGTCAAATTGACCCCAAGGATAACAGGAGGGTTAAAACAGGTAACACAACAGATCAGGTCCGAGGACTGGTTTGTCATCATAGATCTGAAAGACGCATACTTCCACATCTCCATCCTTCCTCAACACAGGAGGTTCCTGAGATTCGCTTTCGGGGACGGAGCGTACCAATATCATGTTCTCCCTTTCGGACTGACTCTCTCACCCCGCACTTTCACCAAGTGTATGGATGCCACTCTATCGAAGCTGAAGCTTCGCGGCATACGCATACTCAACTACATAGACGATTGGTCGATTTTGGCTCAATCCGAGCTGGTGGCTGTGCAGATGCTGTGCTAGCTCACATGAAAGAGTTCCCCTGGGGCTGGATGCCATGGTACAGACTTGGCCGAGGCTTCGTCTGTACGCATTTCCCCTGATCGCTCTGCTCCCTGGAGTTCTGTAAAGAGTACGCCGGGACGGGATCCGCCTCTAATTGGTAGCACCATTCTGTCCGGCCCGAGCATGGTTCTCGGACCTGTTCGCTCTCCTAGACGGCTCTCCATGGGAGATTCCAGTCAGGAGGGACCTTTTCTCTCAAGCGAGAGGTGCAATCTTTCACCCCCGTCCGGAGTTGTGGAAGGTGTGGGTGTGGCCTCTGAGGGGGCAAAACTCGTAGCTTCAGGTCTACGCCTTGAAGTGGAGACTCTTCACTTCTTGCAGTAAATACTAGCTCGACCCAGTTCACTGCCCAGTTGGTCCAGTGCTGGGGTTTTTACAGGAGCGGTTGACTGCTGGGTTTGCCCACTCGACCCTGAAAGATTACGTGGCGGCTATTTCGGCTATCCAAGTCCCTATCAGAGATCGTTCTTTGGGCAGAGACCCGCTAGTAGTGCGTTTCCTCCGAGGTGCGCTGAGGCCTACAGCTCGATCTCGGGTTCCTCCTTGGGACCTGCCCATGGTTTTGGAGGCTATGTACAAACCTCCCTTCGAGCCTCTCGAAGAGCTTTCTCCAAGAGTGCTGACACTAAAGACTGTCTTCCTCTTAGCAATTACCTCACTAAAAAGAGTGGGTGACCTTTAGGCCTCTAAGCAGACCCTTAGTCATTGGATAGTGGAGGCCATTTATTTGGCCTACGAGTCCTCTGACCTCCCCACTCCTTTGGGAATCAAGGCCCACTAGGAGTATGGCTGCCTCCGAGGCTTTTCTGTCAGGCGTTTCCCTGTCTGACATTTGCAACGCTGCAGGCTGGTCCACACCTCTTACTTTCGTAAGATTTTATGGCCTTGACATTCAGGTCACCCCAGGCTCCGCTGTCCTCTCACTTTAGCTGTGCTGCAGACACACTAAGCAGGGGCTTGCAAGTCAATTGCAGCCAATCAGAAGCTGCCGATTGCTTGTGCCCATGTGCTTTTATAAGCTTCCTGGTCTGACGTCACCGTGGTGACGTTCCGCTTTCCCGTTGGGTAGATTACACACGTGTTTCAGAGCGTGTCAAGCTAAAGATGTTCCCATAGCATTTTCGGACGCAGCTCTCGTTCCCTAGGGGAACTAGGGTTACATTAGTAACCTAGGACAGTTTCCTTCATTTAAGAGTTAACATACTCAAAATTTTCACTTAACCTCCTGAAACAGGCCCCTGGTCCATGTAGGACAAAGAAATGTTTAACGATTTACTGCATTTTAAATAACGCAAATATTATAAATTTTTTATCTTGAAAATGCCATGTCACGTCAACAACCCATACATGTATTTATTTTTGTACTGCTTTGAACGCCACTAAAATGTAAACAATTTGGTGTGAGGGGACGGGCCATTGAATTCTTAGAAAATAATGCACACCCGAGGTGGTGATGCAACCACGACGAGTCAAATATTTAGCTTATACTAAGGTTACCACACCTCAAGACCTTGGTCAGATTATATATTTCAAGACATTCGTCCAGTTTTTGTCTTTAAAACAACCTGATCTCACAGAATTCCGTGTCAAGACCACGGACCCTTAACTGCAAATCCGTGGTGGCATCACGGAATCGCCGAAAATTCTGTGATGGGCTCACGGAAGTGATACTAATGTAAGTCAGTGAGAGGCATCAGCCGTGTTCCACACACGGATCCACTGGTTCAACACCAGCGCTGCCTCAAGTGACGATTTTGGAAACATATGCCTACCACTTTAAATATTCTGGGCTCTTTTAGACTTACTTCAAATATACTTCACGTGAAATATTTATTCACCATGCCTAAAGCATTGTTCTGTAGTCGTTTGAGCGCTAGCTTCCTCTTGTCGGCTCAAGTTCCGTGATCATATCACGGAATCTTCCGTGGTCACCACAGTTTCACCCTCGCTGGACGTTAAACTGGCCAAGTTTGTTTGTTTTGACACTAGAAGTCTTCAAGACGGTGTCTGCTATGGCAGTTAACCTGCCAACCTCTCATCTAACCATATTCAGTTTGATCAGTTTGTTGCATTTTGCTTATGGTAAATTTCTGTGGCGGCACCACGGAATCGTCCGTGGTAGACACACGGACAACCTCGGGTCTCACGCAGTGGCTTGTAGCCTACCTTACGTTACTCTAATGTTGTTTCATTTAAAATAATTTGGTCTACGCTTCATTCTGAGTATCTGTCATTCATCAGTCGAAACTAACGGGCCAACAAGACCGAAAATTCTAGGAGGGATGTTGGCTATCATTTTGAGCCTATTTGAGTCTACCTATCCGTGGACGACACACGGATTATCAGGTCTGGTTAATTAACCTCAATCAGAAACTCTAAAATGTAGACTATCAGACTATTAGAAAGTCTATTATTCAGCGTTGATACAATGTCAGAGTCATTTGTCATTTGTTTTGCCCTGCCCTAAAAAAATAAATAAATAAATAAAATAGATTGACCGATAGCTGGCCAGGCCACGCCCCATACGCTCCAGCCGGTAGTCCAAACAATATTTGGACTAATTTATAAATTATTATTATTGTTTATTGAAAATTTACAGATATATAGGTCTATATAATCAACAAAGAAGGAAAACCAGATAAAGACTCAATATATAAATATTAAATCGGAAGAGTCTGTTGCCATGACGGCGGCACGTGACCCTTTCTCACGAGCATCCCAGAACTTCGCGGTTTTTCCACATTCATTGCCAGGATCTCCATCCACAGAGCGGTAGGTATTAAAAGCCTTATTGATTTCACTCCACCTTGTTTATTCCCGCACAGTGCCAAAAGACGTTGCTGTCAAAACCAATGTTTGCACCAGTGTCTGTTTCGGTATTTTATCCTGGGCATTACTTTGAGTAGTTGCAATAACAGTGGTGGACACTAACTAGGTAACATTAGTTTTACTTACGTACGACTGTACTTAAGTACATTATTCAAGTATCTGCACTTTACTGTAGTAGTTTTATTTTAAATAACTTTTACTTCACTACATTCCAAAGCATAATATCTTACTTTATATTTTACTACATGTCATAAAACATATCGTTCATCTTTGATAAATATTACGTGCTCCGAGGCGCAGAAGCAGTGTCTGATTCATGAACAAACTGATTCTTTTCAATGAACATGTTAAATCGGACCAAACGATTCATTCGCGAATTGGACTTGTCCGATTGCAGCTGTACTCGAGTCGACAACTCACAGATTCAAATGAGCCGTTCAGAGCGAGTCTCCAGTCAACTGAATTCACAGTGAGCGCGCGCGCGACTGATGCTGCTAAATTAGGCTACTAATGCCGAATATTAGGAATAATTATTGTAACAATCAGTTGTTTGTTAACTAAATCTGCTGTAAAGGGTGATCTATTTACGCGGACTGTAAGGGGATAAGTGCCGTCAGCGCGAGTCCCGTTCGCTGTGAAGTAAGTTAGTGACCAGCCGGCAGAGGATTCTTCAAGGTCTTAAAGCCTTCATCGAGCGACTACGTTCACAATGATGTACACTTTTTGTCCTAAACATACAATCAAGTCAGATACACAGTGTGGGAGTAGTAGTAAAAAGTAATTTCTTATTTCAATTTATTATTAAATCTCATTTAGATGCGCTGTGTCTGTTGTCATATCGGACACAAATATGGCGGCGAGCATAGCGGAAGTGACGTCTTTGGTACCCATGAATATATAAATATTAAATCGGAAGAGTCTGTTGCCATGACGGCGACACGTGACCCTTTCTCGCGAGCATCCCAGACTTCGCGGTTTTTCCAGTCATTGCCAGGATCTCCATCCACAGAGCGGTAGGTATCTAATTCCTTCATGACTTCTTTACTCCATCCAACAACAAAAAAAATAGTTTTTGTTTGGGTTTGGGAAGTGCACCAATGTGCTTCACACATTCTGATATACAGGGTGCGATTTGCCAGGTGCGGTGGGGGGATATGCATCCCCCCAATTATTTTTTATCTCTGGTAGGATAAATTCGCGATACTCGAATCTGAATCAAATCAAATGATTCGCCATACGTGCCTCGAAGTTTTGAATCAAATGATTCGCGATCCGATTGGAACGCTTCGATACTCATTTTGTGATACAGTGGTTTACTGACTTCGCTCACTTTCTCTATATAATTTATTTGTTGTTTGAAATGAAATCATTACAAACTAACTTCCCTGTTGAAAAAACAGCATATGCTGGTTAGATATGTTTTGGGGCTGGGTTCCTGGTTCATGCTGGTCCTCAGCATAAACCAGCTAAAACCAGCATTCCAGCACCAAAACATATCTAACCAGCATATGCTGTTTGTTTGTTTTTCAACAGGGTTACAATGTTTTTATTAAATTGTGATCACATTAGACAGTTATAGTATTAAAAACATTTCATGAAATGACACTCATTATATTGTGCGTTATTAAAATATTACACTAACAGTTTGGTCAGTCTCTGCCTATGGAGAGAGAAAAATGTTTTCAAAAGCATCCCCCCTGCTTTTTGCACAAATCACACCCTGCTGATAAAGTACAAAACAAGATTGTTTTGCTATTTTTTGGTCTACAAAAAATTACATGTTTCATTTAACCAAAACAATGCAGAGAATAAACAAGTAAATAACTTTTATGTACTCCAATGTTTTTGATTCAATGTATAAATTAAAATTATAAAAGGTCCAGGGCTAATGATGTTTTCTTGTCTGTTCCACAGATTTCGTACTTTTCTACAGATTCTAAGACCCTCTTTTTTTTTACAAAGAAAAACAAAGGCACTTTTAAGAGCCACTCTCTCACTTGTTTCTCTCTCTATCTGTCACTCTCACTTACTGTTTCTCTCTCTCACTGTTTCTCTCTCTCATTCTCACACACACACAAACATACACACACACCCATACATCTTCATATCTGTATTGTGTGTCTTCTCTGTATTGTTTGTATTTATTTGTAAAACATGTCAGGGTTTAGCAAGAGAGAGGACCCAAATGCAGAATGAGCTTAAACAGTTTATTGACTGGACAGGGCACAAAAGGGAAGGGGCAGGAAGACAGTCCAAAAGGTAGGCCGGGAACACACAGAGGAATCCGGGGAGGTCAAGAGACTCAGGAGGAACTCAGGAGGCCGGGCAGGAACGGACAAACACACAAATGACAAGACAAAAGACAGGCACAAAAAATAAGCTTAAACTAAGACGGGGAAGAGCTAGGTAAAACCAAAAGAAAGACTATCAAAAAGACTAGAAAAATATCAAATCAGAAGGATAAAGAAATTAACAAAATGCTAGAAAAAAGACCGGAAGAGCTAGGAAAGAAATAAAGGTTATCAAAAAGACTACAAAAAAAACCAAAAGGTTAACAAAAAGCTAGAAAGACAAATCTAGAAAGAAAACAAAAAGACAGGATGATCTTGGTAAAACAAAAAATAGAGGCTATCAAAAAGACTAGAAAGAACAAATCAAAAGGATAACAAAAATAAATAAAATTACTTCTAAGGGAACAAGAAAGGGAGAAGGGGAAAAACTAAGGCAAAAACTGAAACTAGTTAAACGGGGAAAAACACTGACTGCAATATAGAGCTGGACTGAAAAATCTCAAAGTTCAAAATACACACAAACTCACAAAACGAACCAGCAAAGACAAGAGGGAAAGAGCACAATATAAAGGGAGGAAATGACATGAGGATCAGGTGAGTACAATTAGACAAACGAGAAGAACAGGTGACGACACTCAAACAAACGAGGACTAAACAAGAGGGCGTGGAAAAGGGAAACAAGGAGGTGGGGCAACAGGAGCACATGGCAGACATAAACAAAGACACAGCCATGTGCTGACACACAATACAAACAAGGAAACATTAAACAAAGACAAGACAGACAGGGCTGTCAGGGCAGGATCATGACAAAACATGTCTAACAACCCAAGGGTCTTTGATCCCAGTAAGGTCAGGGGCCATATGGCTGCTGAAATTAGTAATGCTCTTCTCTGTGAGGCCAAGGTGAGACAAATTTTGATCAGCTTACTCCCATGTCTATGAAAATCACTATTTATATTGCATACTATTTTTGTATGTTTGTGTAGTTGTTGTTAAAGTGTTAGTGTAGTATGTTTTTGACTATTACTAATCTTTAAAAGTTGTGCACTATTCTTCTATTTTGTAACGAGGTGTTTTTTTATTGTATGTTGCTTAGAAAAAAATATCCACCAAGTAATCATAACCATATAGTAAGCTGATATTTTACTTGAAGAAAATTGCTATATTTTTCTCATATAGGCTGCAATGGCAATGGAAAGCTCCGTCATTCCTCAAAAAAGAAAGAGGACTAGGAGAAAGAAATCGGTCACAGGCAGACGTGAGAAACGTCAGAAAGCTCAAAGCCCTGCATTGGGTTAGTTGTTTACTGCAATGCTGTCATAGTTCAATTATGATAATTCAGTAAATGTTGGTGGGTTGAAAGATAATAGCCTACTTTGACAGATGTATGATGAAATTTTGTGAATTTTCTAGACTAAAATAGATGATAATGTAAGACCCTGATAGAGTAGATAACAAATGTGTTTGCCTTTGCAGCTTCAAGTAGTTTCAAGGAACCCTCTGTAGTTTCAAGGAACCCAGTGTGTGAGGAAGATTCAGAGTTGACTGCATGTCTTGGTGAGTATGTTTGTATTATTCCTATGAGTACATTTCCTATTCATAGCATGGTTTGTGATACCATTACAGTTTTTTCAACTACACACATTTTCAAAACTTTGCCTCATTTTTTCAAATCTTTACACACAAATCCTATAATTATACGCACAAAATGCGAAATGCCTCGCATCTCTTAATGAAGCACTGCATTCAAAATATCACAAACACCTCAAAGGCAAATATGTGACCCTGGACCACAAAACCAGTATTAATTCGCTGTGGTATATTTGTAGCAATAGCCAAAAATACTTTGTATGGGTCAAAATTATTGATTTTTTTATTTTTATGCCAAAAATCATTAGGAAATTATGTAAAGATCATGTTCAATGAAGATTTTTTGTAAAATTCCTACTGTAAATATATCAAAATGTAATTTTTGATTAGTTCTATGCATTATGAACTTAATTTGGACAACTTTAAAGGTGATTTTCTCAGTATTTAGATTTTTTTTGCACCCTCAGATTCCAGATCTTCAAATAGATGTATCTTGGCCAAATATTGTCCTATCCTAACAAACCATAAATCAATTGAAAGCTTATTTATTTCATATGAGGTATACATCTCAGTTTTGTAAAATGTAACCTTATGACTATGGTTTTGTGGTCCAGGGTCACATATTAGTCGTATGCTGTAAATACCTTTGACATAATATTATATTTTTGCATATATCATAAACACAGACAGTTCAAAACCTAAAGCTCTTCTTTCATTAGCTCCTATACACATTTCTGTACAAGATTGAAAGTAATTGGAAGAGAGATGTTGAAAAATTCACAGTAAACAAAAAAGCAAGACTGAAAACAAATTTTTACTGTATTATTATTTTATTTTGTATTGTAAGCATTTGTGGTTATTACACAGTACAAAAGAAAGGAAATACATGGTTAATGTATTCCCTTTCTTTTGTACTGTGTAATACATAACCACAAATGTATGGTGACCCATACCTGGAAAGTGCGCACACACAGCAGTGAATTGTGAACAAACACACAAGTGTGTGTGTGTGTGTGTGAGTGAGTGAGTGAGTGAGTGAGTGTGTGTGTGCGTGTTTGTTCACTACTCACTGCTGTGTGTGCGCACTTTCCAGGTATTGGACACCATACTTGGCCACACGTCACATCCTTTCCTTTCCGTTTTTTTCAGACACACATCTTCAAGAGTTAAGGGGTACTCTTACCTCAGTTGAGTATCCGGTGGCAACAGAAAAAACAGTGTGGGCACAACGCCAGGTGTTTGCTGATGTAAGAGCCAAAACCGCTAGGCCAGTGCTCCTTGATGCCAAACTCTCTGCTGAGAGAGTCATCGAGCACATTTGCAACAAATGCAATGCTGGGGAGGCTGTCATTAGGTGCCTGGATTGTGTTCCACTGGACACAGAGTTTCTGTGTGGAAGCTGTGACATAGAGGCCCACAAAAAGAATGTATTTCATAACAGGGAGGCAATATTTCATGGCTACTTGGAGCCTATTCCCCCTACAAAGGCTGTGGTGTCAGATGACAATGGTCAGCCTCACTTTTGTGAGCAGGGTATGTTCATTCAACAGTTTTTGTTGACTAGTAAAGAGTAATATTCTAAATATTATTATTAAATATTATTGAATATTCTTTGTTGATAGACTTTGTCAATGGAAAATGTTCAAACTGTTAACTTGAATCACTCTGACTAAAGATATTGTTTTTGTTTGTTTTTGAGTGGGTTTGTGTTTAAAATGTGCTAAAACACTTTCCTTTTGAAAGAAAACAGTGATAATGACACACTATTTTGTCAATGTTGGTTTTGAATTACTATATGACAAGCCTATAATGGAATAATGTAACAACTTCATGCATTGCAGTATGTCGATTGCCCTTGCCCACACAGAGGGCAATATGTGAGTGCACCCAAGACATTGAGGTCACCACTGGGAAGCATATTTCAGTGGTCACCATGGATGGTAAGTTTGGAGAGTCCTGCTTTTTGTTTTATCGTACCTCAGAACTTAACAAGTTAAAGCTTTTTACTTGAGCAATAGAGACCAGTTGATCCCGGTTACCAAATGTCTCAGTGTTTCCAATATTAATGCCATATTAATACTACATATTACCAATCACCTTTGTATCTCAGTCTGAAATAAATAATGGACAGGTGAGTTAAAACAGTTTGATCTGTGAAACATACTTAGTCCTATGTGTCTCTTTTTTCTCAGGACGATACGATGTCTGTTTGCCGCGTAAGGTTAGCCCTACCTGCTTGGCCGAATGGACGTTTGCACACATAAAGGTATCTGCTCCTTCAATGTCAAGATATGCCTTTCTAAAGCTGCTGGAGCACCGATCTGTTCAGACTGGAAGGGTAAATCTGCATGAATCATGTTGGAACAGAATTATATTACTGAATCTGTAATATTGTGGGTATGTATCTTTTTGATATTAATTAACATTAATTACATTTTTTTATGTTATAGCCAGGGAATATCTGTGCAGACACCTTTCAGAAAAGCTTTTTTGAATATTGTTTTTGCAAACACACGGAAGAGGTGATGTGCGATGTCAATAGCTTTTATTGTCCAGCATGTTACCCAGACATGCTGGCGGTATGTTGTGATGGCAATCGGAAACATTATCGCTTTAGAAAATCAAGGGGGTATGTACACACAAACACACATTAATTCATATCAAAAGAACATAGAAATAGTTGCTAGGGCTGGGTATTGTGACCAATTTGGCAATTCGATTCGATTCTTATTTTTATGGTTTCGATTCAATTCGATTTCGATTCGATTCGATAACGATTAGCTATCAATATTTCATTTAAAATGTTAGTTTTGCAGACATGGGATCCATATTTTGATATAAATGCTGGTAACTGAAACTCCCCTACTTAAGTTTATTACTGAAATACACATCTACATTAATAATAGGGTTTATTTTAAACAACTTTTATTTTAAATGAACACTGTAACAAGAAGTCATAAATATGTGCATCCATTGTACACCATGTAAACAAACTGCAAAATGCACATTACTGTAAAAAAATAAAAAGACTAAATGTGCAACAGTGAAATCTATTAAGAACTTCAAACATGTTTAAGAAATAAAACATTTTTCTAAATTCAAAACAGGCCCATCATAAAGCCCTTGTCTGCATATACAAAACATTCTAACTGTCCATAAAACTAACAGTTCTTAACTACAGCCTAATCATTTTTCTGCAAAAAAAAAGCAGCTGATCAACATGTTCTGATCTGATCTAAGGCAGCTCCTTTGCGCTGTGATTAGATCACCAGCAGTTGAGAAAACTCTCTCAGCAGGAACACTAGTGACACCTTCAGGACGAGAGGGGAATATTCATATCCTCTTACGTGAAGCACGTGCATTAAGAATCGATTCGGGAATCGTTGCGTTAAACTGAAGATCGATTAAAATCGGAGAATCGATATTTTTTACCCAGCCCTAATAGTTGCATATAGTAATGTCTGGTCAGTTAAAATAGTATTTTTTTTTCTCTCCATGGACAGGACTGAGGAACCCTCTCTATATGCAGGGTTATTTCTTGCACAGGATGAAGAGGTATCGGCCTTGCTGAACAAAATCAGAGGCAGCAGCATCACAAGAGTACATCAAAGATCACATGTCATGACAGTATTTATACTGTTTATGTTTGTCTGTGTTTGGTGTTTATTTGTTAATGAGAGGAAGATGTGACTTCACAGGCAAATGACAGTGGGATGTGCGGTGCCTCAAGGTTCAGGGCAAGTAGGGAGACATCGAAAAAGTCATCCTCCAAACTTGATGAAGAGGGGATTCAAGTGGCAGTCTGCAGGTATATGGCTAGGCCAGAAGCATGCAATTATACAGATGACACTTGTCAGTCAGGCTGTGGAAACACATTTGTTTATAAATCTATCTGAAAGCCATGTTTATTTCCTTATACAAATCCCTCATTTGCTAAAAAGATTGGACCAAATGTCCCCACAAAGATAGGAATAGCAGTACATTTTGACTTTGTTGGGACATTTTTTAGGTCCTTATGAGGAATTTCCTCATTTTCCTGTGAGGGGTAAGTTTAGATGTAGGGTTGGTGTAGGGCGATAGAAAATATGGTTTGTACAGTAGAAAAACCATTACACCTCTGGAGCTGATCATTAACCATATTGCCTTCTTATCTATCAGACATGGGATATTGCTACGAGGACTGAACCACTACCGTGGTGAGGTATTTGCCTACCCGATGTTTTTGCAGAGGGAATTGTCGGAGCGGGCAAATGTCATTTTCTTCTGCATGGATGTTGTCTGCAGGTAATTTCTCTCTGCCATATTGAAACTTGGTAAAGCTACTGTGTATTAAATGACAAATTCCTCATTTTGTTTTAGATTGATGACCAAGCAAAGTGTTGGTTAATGCTAACTAATGCTGCACTTGTTTTTTAGGTATTGGCCATATCTAAGCAAACTGGCTGAAGAATCATCAGATCTTCAGCTGCTGATGGAAATGAGGCCATTTCTTAGTGTAATGCATGCCAAAGCTCATACAGCGAAATGCGAGGTATACTATCCAGCAACTAACGCAGAAAGTTAAGCAATGATTATTGTTTATCCCAATCTTAAATTGGGGACAATAGACAAAATAATAAGTCTGTGATTATGATATTTTATTTTATATTATGCAGATAAAACATGACAACTTCAATGTGCTGAAATTTTTAATTTGCGCATAATCTATGAAAAAATTTTTTAAGTAATAGTATGAAATTAATCTAACACTACATTGCAGGTGAGATGGGGTGGCAGAAATCAGGATGAAGCAGGAAACACTGTAGGAGAGGAAGTTGAACAAGTATGCTACTACTTACATTATTGTAACTATGTGGGTATAGAAGACTGATATCTTTGAGAGACAAGCAGAGTGTAAAGGATAAAGTACATCAGGACACCAAACAAAGATCCATTCTTGCTGGAATGAGAGTTAGAACACATTCTGAACTGTATTTGCAACACCCATTAAGTCAGAGTAGAAATTGAAGTCAGAATTGTAGTTTTATGCATGACACATCACTATTTCAAGCTATGTTCCCTCTGAGCTGCACCATTTGCCACCCCAGCCTATACGAATTCTAAGACTGTGCAGCACACACAAAATCGTTGACACGTTTTGGTTGAGACAGCCTAGATTACAAGAACTGAATGTTGGTGACAGTGCAAAATCACTGAGTGACTTGTGATTCCTTGCAAAGTTTGTCATGCCATTATGAGGTTTTAAAATGTAGACCAAAAATTACAGGTGGATAAGCATGTCACATTCTAAGATTCGGCATTGTTTCCAGCTTTGCAAAATCAGGCCTGATCCTTCCAATATTGCTGTCTATGGCTATGGCTGAAATGGTGTGGTCTGTTCATTGTACAGTGGAGAGCTAGTTGATGATGAAGGAGATATTAGCTAAACAATAAGAATGGCAATATGTTCATAAAATGCTTGGAATTGCAGACATAAAATGTAATATTTGTTGTGTATTTTGTGTTTGTGTGTGTGTGTTTGTTTGTTTTTGTATGGTAATTTGTATACGTTACTTTCTATATGGTTTTTACATATAGGTCAACAGCTTTCTCTCCAGGGCAGCTCTTGTCACAAAATACATGACGAAGGCAGGTTGGTATGACACATTACACTTAAATCATATACTGTGATGAGTCAGTTCTAATTGCTGTGGACAAAGAAAATGCAATTTCCCTGTTCCCTCCTCGGTAAAGGCATTGTTGTGTTAAGTCATGTCAATTGCAATGTTTTTTCCATGTAAATTGATCCTATCGCGCATTTGGATTTTTTTTTTCTACTCCAATTAGGGAGAGAGAATATGCTGACCCAACAGGCCATGGGGTGGAACAGAAAAAAGACCGAGAACCTCCACAAAGTCTTAGCACACAGATATATCAAAGTAAGGGCATTTTGCAATGGTCTTTTTGTCTGACACAATGACAAAAAGCAGACTTGGATTAATTTATATACATTAATAATTTAATCATAATTTATTGGTTATCTGGTTTTGACTAAAATCTTGCATTTTTTTGTGTGTGGTTTAAAGATCTCTGAGAGGGCAAAGCTGGAAGCTGCCAGCTTCAGTGAATTCCAGGAAAAGAATCAACTCACTGAACAAACAGTACAGCAGTGGGTATGTGATGTTCAGCGATGGGCAGTCACAGGTAAAATAATACACAGTTTTTACAAACTGTTAATTACTTTGTTCAAATATGTACTACATAAGGTGATCACATTACTGTCTTAAATATTTAGAGCTAGTCTCCACACCAGAGAACAAAGAGGACCTCAGAGCTGAGATAGAGAGCATCACGGTTAGCCTGCTCCGCAAGAAGCAAGACCTCTATCGTCAACATGGTAGGTTAACAGATTTTCAAATGGTACATTACCAAAGCAAACAAACAAAAACACTGTTTTCATCAGTTTTCTTGTTTCACTTTGCAGATAGCAACCAGACAAGGCAAAGGAAGAGAAAGAAAATAAGAGATTTAAAGAAAAAACTCAGAGAAAAGATCTTGCAGTACAATTCAACTGAAGAGGATAAGATTGATGAAGAGTTGGCCTGCAGTTTGACGGAAGACTACATCCTGCCTTGGGAGAGACTAGGAGATGGTATGATAGCTTGTCTTGACATGTTTTCTAAAATGTATTCCCACCTGCCTATGGTCTAACAATGGAAAATCAGTGTGTATGGGGATTGTTTTTGGGTTTGTAATATAATTATGAATACAAAATCACTAGATTAAATTTTTCCATCACTTTCCTCTGCTTAAAGGCCACTCCTTCAGGTTAAAACGGACAGTTTTTGACCAAATTATGCTACTTAAACGCCTTGAGGAGGAGCAGAGCATCCTGGTCAAAGAGATGTCCCAGCACATCAAGTCTCTCCAGAAGGAGATAAAGGAAGTGGAGAAGCGCAAAAAGAACATCAGAATGGGCAGTATGTAAAATTATGAACATTATTTCCTCACTAAAGTACATCTGTTTAACATGCAACAAACATCTAAAAACAAGACAATTAGTAACATCTTTCTGTTATAAGTGGCTCTACATACTATGATTTTTTTAATTTAATATTTGTAATTGTAACGTTTGGGAAAAAAAAGAACTCTCCTGCTATGTGATGTAATTGTAATAATATAATTGAATGTAATAATAATTTCCATTTTAATACAGATTTTGGTGACATGTCGGAGGACGCTGCAGAGGGTTGGAAAAGTGTCCTCATGTGGCGGTCTTCTGCACTGGAGAGGTTATGTCAAGAAGCCGTAAGCACATATGGTGCTATAGTTGATGATCTCCAGATACAGGACTCAGAATGCAGGACAGATAGTGATGACGATGAATATGACCTCAGTAGTCCGGAGTCAGAGGAAGGAGATTAGGAAGGAGACCACTCTGTTTTGTTTTTAAATTCTCATCATCATCATTGTCCCTGCAGAGATTGCCATGGACTCTTTGGACCTTTCAGCACATTTGCTTTAACTGTATATGTTGGACACGACTGTATGTGTTGAAGAGTGAATTTATGTTTGTATTTATGAATTAATCACATCCAAAATAAAAAGATTTTGTTTTACGTAATATATGTGTATACTGTGTTTGTTTATTAGTATACATAAATACAAACACATGCATGCATATATTTAAGAAAATATATATACGTAATACAAAATATTATTATATAAATGTATATACATGTAAATATTTTCAAAATGTATGTATGTTTGTTTATTTATTTATATATTATGTAAACAGAAACTTTTATTTTGGAGGCAATTAATCCCAATTAATCGTTTGACAGTACTACTTTTTATTCACCAGAATGAACATGAAGGCATCATCATTTCCCTGTTTAACCAAACATATCACCTCTTCATTCTTCTCACATCAGACAAAAGATACAGAAGCATCACTATCAGAACATTATGATTCAATGATAGTACATACCCCCAGACTGTCAGACATGTAAATACCACTGAAACAATGGTAATTAAATTTATCGATATTAGATGTCATTATATTTGAAATTATTTTGCATTGAAACTTAATGTACTAAAATCAGGAATGAATACACAATGCCAGTGCAATATCTACTGAACAGATTGGCCCTGTTCCACTGCTCCTCTTCAACTCCAGCACTTAGGACAGTACAGAGCTCATGTACTCTGATACTTTGTTATGTTTATAGGTATGCTCTGTTGCATTTTCTTGGGTTGTATGTTGTTGGATGTGTCGATGTGAGCACACCAAGACAGACTCCTATCAACTTATGAAATGGCTACAATAAACTTGAATGTAAATTTAAAATGTGCTAAAATATCTGAGATTTCAATTAAAGTGCATAAACTGCACAACTTCCCAGTTGTCTTCATTGAATATCTGCATTTTACAGTATATTGTCACATACAAAAACTCCTACTGTTCAGGATGCTGAAGTGGAACTGGTGAATATTTTAACAGAAATTAGTCATTGTCCCGGGGACCTGTTGTCACTTGGCAGTGATTAACTAGCCTGTGAAAACCAGGCTAGTATTTACCTTTCTATAAAAAATCTGAACATGTTAAGTGTGTCGTTAAGTTCAGAGTTGGAAACAGGATAGCAAGGATAGCAGATTACTGAAAGTATATTAAAGCTACATGCCAGATATCTACCACGTGTCTTTTTCACAGCCTCATATAACCTCCTATCAATTGAATAACTCATTTTTGAGTAGGCCTACCTGCCAGACATCTGCAAAAGCTATTAAATCAACAGACACTATGATAAGCTCCCAACTCCAAGTTGATTCTGATTTAACTAAGATTCGGATACAATAATGAGTAAATTTCCTTATTCACTTCATGGGCCTGCATTCCATTCCATCCAGTTATAATACATTGGAGATGCCATAAGCCTGGCTGTTCACTTTGCTCTGCTACATTTGGAGTCAAGTAACACCTATGCATGCATGTTCAATGGTTTTTGCTTAGCTTATAACATGATAGATCATCTCATTGTTCTCCATCCTGCAAGCCATGTACAACAATATGTGTCACTGTGTCACTTGATACTGAACTTCTAGAGGGATAGAAACACCTTCAAACTACCTGCAGAACACCACTAAGACTAAAGAGATGGTAGTGGATTTCAGGTCATTGAGGGGGTAAATGTGGAAATGGTTAGGCCATACAAATATCTGGGGCTATATGTGGACAATAAACTGGACTGGTCATCAAACACAGAGGCACTGTACAGGAAAGGGCACAACAGGCTATATTTCTTTTGCAGAAAACTCCTGATGTTTTAGCAGTCTGTCATTGCCAGTGTTCTCTTTTATGCTGTTTGCTGGGGAGGCAGTGCTAAGAAGAGAGACACTGGACCACTGCACAAACTGGTGAGGAAGGCCGGCTCTGTGGTCAGGCATAAAACTGGAGGCCTTATTGTCAGTGGTGGACTAGTGGCAGAATCTTGTTGCTGTAATGCTTAACAGGTCCCTTGTCCCCAGGGTCACCCAGCTTTTTAATGCAACACAGAAGGAGAGGGGTGTTATGGATTTTTGTGCATGAGTCTGCCCCTCTCTGCCTCTACCACAACATGAAGCCGTTACTTGCTTTTACTGGATTTTTACAGTCTTCCTGCTTTTAATAACTGTTTCAAGTTTGTGATTTCTAGAACAAAGGTCAGTTGAACATCAAAAGGAAGCTTGTGTTTTAGGCCCAATGTGAGGTTGACAACATGAAAAGTAATGCAGAGAAAGCCAGAAAAAAATCCATTTGATACAGGATTGTTTGCCTGTTGGTGTTACATTCCTCTGCCAACATTAATGGGACATTTGATGTTACAGTGACTGACAAGTGTACACAGTCCAGTTATGATTACCACTATGAAAGAAACTGAAGGGACAAGACACTGTAGGAAGAATGAATAAGAATCAGGAAGTCATGTCTATTCATCAAAATACTATTATGATGTGAATATCAGTGTATGTTTCATATAAAACTACTGCATATGTATTTGAAACTAAATGTATGGATTGAGAATATAGTCCATAATTATTTCATCTAGAGGCGATTCACCTCTAGCAACTGTATTTAGTCTCTTAAAGTTAGTTTTATTAGTAAGAGGATTTATTTGCAACTTGTGTGTTGCCTTGTTTCCATGTTGCTGCTGAATAGATGGGTACTTAAGAGTGTCCCCCTTCACAATACCTCTATATCTGGTCCTACGAAACAAGACCAGTCTTAGAAAGATGATGTACAATAGTTAATCTGTGTCCTTGTCTGTCAAGCATTAATGTCTATAGTGTGATTGCACTGTGTCCTTTTTTAACTTTACAGCAGAATCTACCCTGAATTCCTCTTTGGGACAATAAAATGAAGTGAACCTGTTACCAGACAGCACATACTCTACTGAATTGTAACCATTGCTCCACAATGAAGACTGGTGGGGACTCAAAAGATACCTTATAGTCTATAGTGGGTGTGTAGTCTTTGACAGCAAGGTGAAGGAATGAAATTAAAAGGAGTTCCAATACTGACTATACCTTCCAGATTTGCAAAAATGTATGTGACTATATTGGAAGACATAATGTGATGTATTAAACAATATATTTTGATATATGGGACTATAGTCCTTATATTTTTCAATATTCTGCAATATATTCATGAAGCATGTATAGCCATATATTGATGCATATAAAATATATATTTAGCAGTTAGACAAAAACAAAACAGTACTATATAGCTTTAATGTAACACTCTACTTTTTATTAAAACATTACTTTTTATTAATAACTTTAGTGTTGTTTTCCAATAATTGCAACAAAACTACCAAGACTACACAATGGAACTGTAACTAGGGTATCCTTCCAAGGCATTGGTTCCAAGAACTGATTGACCACAAGAACTTAGATTATGGCTTTTTCTGAGTTATTCTATGTATTTAGGTTATTAAATAGAATTTGTGTTAAATATATGTCATTGCTTAAATCATTGCTTGTGTTTTGAAGCATGTTGGGTCAACTACTGTTGTTTTTAAATGTGCTACAGAAATACAACATTACTTATATATAAAACTTTATAAAATAAAAGTAACAGGCAGCATTCCTCTTTGGGCTACATGGATTTAGAAAATAGAAATTCTGCTGCTCCAAGCTGGCTATTGTGCTGCTTGACTAATCAATTGAAATTGTGAGTCATGGTTCATAGGCCCAGGGGGAAGACCATACCCCAAGATAAGAGCTAAAACACTTATTAGGAACTGTAGAGCAACTGTCCATACAATAGGCCCAAGTAGTTCTTGTAGTGTGAACATGAAAGTTTTGCAAAAATGTATATGAACTGCAAAAAGTGTGAAAGAGGCTGAGAAAAAAAAAAAGTTTTGCTTGTAAGCT
>NC_133362.1:44733736-44755384 GCF_049309525.1 Garra rufa
ATATATATATATATATACATAATTTATGATTTATATGAAAGATTTATAATGTAAAATAAGATAGAGGTTTCAGGTCAGATATTTTGAGGAAAGACTATAGTATATTATGTATCCTATAATACAGACATTAGATCTTTTGCCTCCCCTTTGAAAAAAAAAAGTACTGTGGCAGTACCATGGTACAATTATGGTATTAAATGGGAATAACATGTTAAATTTGATAGATGGACACTTCATAATCATAATAGATTCATTCAAAAACTTTCAGTGTCCAAAACCCATGATTTATTAAAAAAAACCTTGTTATTTTATTTATTTATTTACTTTTGCTAGTAAGTGTGTTCTGCCATTCTAATTCCTCTGTTCCTGGTACGTGATAAAGCGACGGTACATAGCAAAATTCCACACTAGCTGTTAACATGCATGCACACCTGCTACTGAATCAACACAAAACATTATAAGGGAAACAAATAATGAATTAATGTGGGATTCCTTTCCAAGATTACAGATGAATGAAACCTCTTAAAATCAGAATTACAGTTTGAGATCAAATTCTCTTACTGCTATTTTGGTAATAGGAAGCCCTTACAAAAACGTGGCACTGAATAATTATGACTTGTGTGTTCCATGATTTTCACTATTTCTTGCCATGGTACTTTTCGTTAAAGAGAGATTCTTGCGGTAACAAATTGTATACATATTATCCAGGTTCAACTTGCCAATACTGATATTCAGTAATCAAATAAAGTATAACTCACCAGAAAGCAGCAGTTGTAACTCTGCTTAATGACTGAAAGAGAAAAAATGAAATGTGTCTGTCCAATTTTTTTGGAATGTTGAAGTGTCAGTCAAGTGTGGTTTATACCACATTGGTGTGGTAGGGGGTCAGAAGGGTGTGATCCTTGGGGGGGTCTCCATTAGTCATACCGGTCCCTCAGTCATGCCCTCTAGAGGCAGGCTGGTGGCATTATCAGTGGGCAGAGGTTGATCCTGGGAGGTTGGCATGTTGTGGACAGTCGCTACAGCCAGACTTGCGTATGGCAGGTGGCAGTCTATGTCCAGGATGGGTGGGTAGTGCTGCCGATAACAGATGTAAGCGAAGAAGAGGCCAATCAATCCCCCAACAAAAGCATCTGTGAGGAACAAATCAAGGTTCACTAAGTAAGACACATTTGCAAGCAGGACTTTCGCCCATCAATCCATTCATCCATATAGCTCTGTTTTTAATATAATACTGTTTTCATTCTGTTATTGTTTTTATTACCATGAATAATTGAATTAAACTACAAAGAGGATGGATTGTATTTTACAGCAAACAAAGCTTTCATGAACATTTGCATCATTTACATTTACATATAGACATTACAAAAGAGGACAATGGAAGCAATCAAAATCACTAAAAGAGCAATAACATGCAAGTGTTATGACAAGTCTCATTTAGCCTAACGTAGTACACATAGCAAGGTTTTTTTTAATTATATAATAAATAAAAAGAAAACGGATAGAATAAAAAAGGTTACCCTGGGGTTATGCTATATTTAATTGTGGCTCTACTGAAATGGGTCTTTAAGTGCCCAAAGAAGATGCTGCTGACATAGGATTCTTCAGCAAATACAATTCACCCTGAGAGGAAGTATTTAAGCACCACCATTGTGGGGACTGTTAAAAGAGCTGTTTAATCAAACCACAAAGCAATTTCATTCCCAAAAAGTGAGGACTAAAACAAAATCAAATGACTGAAACATAATTTGATGATAGACTGATAAATTGCCACTGGAACAAACCCATACTCATTAGATCAGAATGCTACAGGGCAAGCAGAATGCTAGAGTCTACAGCTTGTATTTACTTGGACCAGATTGGACCCATCAAGTTTAATGGTCCATGCCACTATTGTTCAAATTAGTTCTGTTCTACTACCCAACAGGCCTCAAGGGACAGGTCCATATAAAGTCACACCAATAAGTATGTTTGCAGATGTTTGTCTGATATGAGGTGTCCTACAAGTGACAAGTAAATAAATAAATATGTATATTTAACCTAATTAAGTGGCAATATGCTTATTTATTGTTAAGCAACATTAAATCTAGGACATGCACAATTTTCTGGAGGTAATTAACAGGGCCAGCCGCTTACATGCTGGAAAACTCCAATTTCTACTGTCATTCATTTTGAAGGATTTTACTTTTTTATTCTCTCTGTAGTTTAAAGTCAGAAATCCACAAGGAGAAAAATAAATAATGATGCAAATAGTAACTTTAACAGTAACTTCAAAATAAAAAAAAAACTTCAAAATTCCATACATGGTCAAACTAGTGTCTCTGAAAATGCTGGCAAAAAACAGAGGAAGATTTTATCCAGACATAAAAATTATGTTCATTCTTCTGTAGAACACAAAAAGAGATGCATTGCTCACACTCACAGTTTTCATGCTGCTTTTGTCCACAATAAAATAGAATGTGTACAATGCTGTGGAGCTCCAAAGATGACTTTATATAATTTGTACATATATTTTAGGTATTCTAAAGACATATACAGTAATAACTTTGTGTGAGGAACAGTGTCTCGCCTTATTTGATGAGATACTCAAAAACCACTGACGATTTAAAGCACCACATTTATACAGTTTGAGTGTGAATCAGATTTAAGATTGTCAGTACATGTGGTGACCTACATTTCATATGGGTTTGGAACAACATGATGCTGTGAAAGGATCAAAACATACACAATTAGCATAAAGTGTCTTCTGCTACAGTCAGTTTTCCCTTTTAGATCACCCCAGGAGAAGATTTGAGGATCTCTGAAATGGAATATTGCTGAACAAATTAGATAACAGTTTGATAGGTTTATAGCTGGCTACTTGAATAATAAGACACCTGGTTTACAGTCAAGTGAAAAAATTAGGACGCCCTATTGAATTTCATGGTTTTCTATATCAGAACATTAAAAAAAAATTATCTGGTCCTTGTAACGCCATGGGAAATAAGGAGCCAAAGGAAAACGAAAAAAGCCAGGGATAACAAAATAACACTTTTTATATATTTATTAAATAAAAAAGGAACAAAAATCCAGGAGCCATGGCAGATCAGGGGGTTACACGCAAGAAGATCGCAGCGTATCGTCTCATCATCCAGTCCTAAAAGAAATACAGTGCCAAGAGAAGCATCGGGCCAGCCCACCCAATGGGAACTCCCGACCGTCCTGCCGCAGTCTCCATAGCTCTGCCTCAGCCCGATTCATATCCAGTAATGTGTCATGATCGGGGCTGTGGGTCTTCCCTCAGCCTCCCGAGGTCGCTGTTCCTGCACTGCACTTCCTGATTGTATTCACCTGTCTTTGTCATTAGCACTGATCACCCACATCTGTTCACTATCTGGACTATAAGAACTCTCACTTCTCACTCCTGCTTTATGTCTGCATTGTCTTTAGTCCTGTTTTGTATTCTGTGTTCTGAGATCCTTGGCCTTTGATTGAGTTCTTGATTTTGTTTATTTAGTGTTTCAGTTTATGTTTAGTTGTGCCGTGTTGGCCTTTTTGTTTGTTTATTTTGTTATTATCATTAAAAAATACTTACCTGCATTTGGACCCAGACCTCGTCCTTATTCAACGTGACAGTAATGGTCTTGTCTTCTGTAAAGCCGTGGGAAATATGGAGCCAAAGGAAAATGAAAAGAGCCAGGGATAACAAAATAGCACTTATTTATTAAATAAAAAAGGAACTAAAATCCAGGAAAATAAACAACACGAAGAAACATTAAGACAAGACAAACTAAAACTGGAAACAAAGGACTATTTAAAGGGAAGTAAAGGGGAGTGGCCACTAAACAAGACATGTGTACACAATCAAGGAAACGAAGGGGAAGTACAAATAAGGGCAAAAGGAAAAACCAAAGCAAACTGAACAAAAGGGGGAGACAAAAGAATAAACCAAAACAATAGAACTATAGGGGGAAAAAAACACTAGGAAACACAGAAAACAGACTATAAATCCTGACAGTACTTGGGAGGACTTAAAATTTGAAAAATAAAACAATGAACGTAATCACATGACATATCACACTGTGTTATTATTTAATTAACACAAATTAAGTCAAAATAGAAATGCCATGTGTGACAAAGTTAAGACACCCTATGATTCAATTGCATGTAGATCCACTTTTAGCAGCAAAAACTTGAAGTAATCATTTTCTGTAAAACTTGATCAGATCCCACATCGTTCTGGAGAACTTTTGGCCTACTCTTCTTTACAGCATTGCTCCAGTTTATTGAGGTTTGTGGGCATTTGTTTATGCACAGCTCTTGCCACAGCATTTCAGTCAGAATGAGGTCTGGACTTTGACTGGGCTATTGCAACCCCTTGATTCTTTTCTTTTCAGCCGTCTTGCAGATTTGCTGGATTGTTTTGGATCATTGGCCATCAAGATCAAGATGGCGCCACACATGGCAGCCACGGGGCTTGGCTCTATAGTCGTTTTAGTGTTTTTGTTAGTTTTTCCAGTTTAACCATGGGTGAACGGCTGAATATTCGAATATAACATTGTAGTTGGCAGTGCAGCAGTGCTGTTGAGATACTTCAGGATGCGCAAACAGGGGAAGCGAGCCAGCATGCTCATGAAGCTTTATCAGCGTGGATTTCGAATGTCATTGCCTAGCATCCATCTGGCGAATCTCCGCTCTCTACCTTAACAAAACGGACAAATTCCTTCTGCTCTCTGGGATAAATAAAGGTTTTTTTAAACTCTGCTGCTCTGTGTTTCACAAAAACCTGGTTGAGTGATGCCATCCCAGACAGCAAACTACATTTGCCAGGCTTCCAGTTGTTTAGAGCTGACCACGACACAGAATCAAGGAAATTGTGTGGCGGCGGGACATGCTTCTACGTCAATGAAAGGTAGTGTACAGACGTAACAGTGTTAAAGAATATGTGCTGTCCCAATCTGGAAGCACTTTTCATTAATTTGCACATAACATACCCGTACATAGTAAATTGTCTATTTCGTATATTGTGTTTTTGCTATTTTGTACATTGTCTATTTCGTATATTATTCTTTTTATTATCTGTGTCTTGTCTTGTCTTGTCACTGTCATTCTGTTGCACTGTGGAGCTTCTGGCATTAAAAAAAAATTATTGTATGTGTAAACATACCTGGCAATAAAGCTCATTTTGATTCTGATCCTTGCTTGACCCAGCTTTAGCTGCTGGACTGATGTCCTCATGTTCATGGTTGATTTACTGTGAGGTGTCCACGTCCTGTGGCTACAAAACAAGCCCAAAATCATCAGCCCTCCACCAGCATGCTTGACTTTTGGTATGAGGCGTTTGTGCTGATATGCTTTTTAGGTTTTCACCAAACTTGGCACTGTGTGTTACAAACATCTCCACTTTGGTCTCATTTGTTTAATGGACATTGTTCTAGAAGTTTTATGGTTTGTTTAGATACAACTTTGCAAACCTAAACCGTGCTGCCATGCTTTTTTTAGATAGAAGAGGCTTTCTTTTAACAACCCTTCCAAACATGCCATACTTGTCCCATATGTTTCTAATTATATTGTTACAAACTTTATCATTTAACATGTTAACTGAAGCCCATAGAAGTTCTTGGGTTTTCTGCCATTTATCTGAGCCCTACACGGTCTGATCTTGGGGTAAATTTGCTGGGAGGTCCACTCCTGGGAGGATTGGTGTCTGTTTTGAATGTCCTCCATGGACTTCAAATTGTTTGGAAATGGGCGTATTACTCCCGATTACTTCCCAAATTGATGGCAGCAACAATTGCTTCTCTAAGATCATTGCTGATATCTTTTCTTGTTGGCACATGCCTGGAGGCTCCAGACCAGCAAACTGCCAAAACTGATGATCAAGTTAATCAGAGGCATTTGATTAGCAGTGCCTGACTGCTACTGACCCTCTTAATACCTATGTTAACAGTAAGGGTGTCCTAACTTTGTCACACATGGCTTTTCCATTTTGGCTTTATTTTTGTTTGTTTTTGTTAAATATTATGTGTTGTTTATCTGAGGTTTTATTTGCCAAATTTTAAGACATGGCAAGGACCAGATATTGTTTTGATGTCCTGATACAGAAAACCATGGAATTCACTAGGGTGTCCTAACTTTTTCACATGATCCTTGTCCTTCTGGTTGCGGTTTGTACATCTCACCCTCTGATAGGTATGATTGCTATGCTCATTGTTTGGGGTGCACCCATACTGAAGCAGCTTTTGTGAATGGCCTTCTTGTGAGGACATGGTTATCAGAACGGGGAGGGAGGCACTAGCTGACCAGCCTAGCTCCACTTTCACCTGGGGACGGGAGGTGGATCCTATTTGGGCCTACTAGCTATTTTCCCTCCTTTCCTGAGTCACACTCAGCACCCGGCATTTTTGGCCCTCTAATGTGCAACACCCAGGCATTAAGATTGTGCATCAGAGCCTGGTTGGATGCAGATTCTCTGCCTCCTCATATTCTGATGTAACCGAGTCAGTCACTGAGTCAGCATGATGCATGTCTGCGAACTCCGGTTCCTGCATTCATTAATCTCAATGACTGCCTTATTTTAGGTCACTCATGAGAGTTGGTTTGTGCACACAGGAACTTGATCCTTGACCACCTAGCCCGACTGGGACTTTGGCTCAACTGAGAGAAAAGCAAACTCTTCCCTGTGCAGCACGCCTCTCAGAGGATCGTGCTCGGTCAGTGCTAAACTGCTTGAGAATGTTCAAGTACAAAACAGTAGTCCCTCAAATACTTTCAGAGGGCATATGGAATCCTCAGCTGTGCTTACACCATTGGGACTGATGCATAAGAGCCGCTTCAGCACTGGCTTCATAGCTGAGTTTTGAGATGGGCATGGTGCCGAGGCACACATCTCACCCACCATCTCTTACTGTGGAGCTAGCAGAGAGTCTGGGTAGCCTAAATCGCGTAGTGATACAGGGATCGTGGAGGAATCTTTTTTCTCAGGGGAATAGCACAATTTGGTACCTGCATCCAGATCTCTGAAACCTCCATGTCTGGTCCGTGGACACGACCAGGAGAAACTCAGAGATTTTTCACCCATAGTGATGAATATCATTACGCAGGCTTGAGAGATGTGTCATTGGATCTGTGCTATCATATCAAGGGGGCCTGGACAGTCGTCTGTCTTCTTCTACACTCAAAGTGTATGTGGCTACTTTTGCAGCAAAACACGACACTGTAGATGGCAGATCAGTAGGGAAGCACAATCTGGTTTTCAGATTCCTAACAGGTGCCCAGAGTTTATAATCTCCAAGGCTGTGCCTCATCCACTTTTTGGCCTGGATGGTACCCACCACTCCTTTTTATCAGGTGGTAACCCTGCAAACTATCCCCCTGCAGGGGCTGAACTGTGGGGATAAGTCAGCACTTGACAAGGGGTGTTGCTGCTTCGTCAACTTTAACGAATGGTCCTCACTAGTCAACATTTGTAGAGCTGCAGTTTGGGCTACATCTAATATATTAATCTAATAGCCAGATTCTACAACCTGAAAATGGAACCAGTTTTATCCAGCTCTTGAACTCAGACAGCCGGTAGGGTGTAGAGCTTGCATTTATGGCCTTCCCCTCTCTGAGATGATGATGTCTGCTTACTGAGTACAGTTCAGTTCCTTCTTATGAACCCTGAACCCTGAATACCCATCACTCAAGCACTCCCTTACTCCAACAAACCATGTAGTTTTCAAATAAGCCTGAAGGACTCGATTAGCTGAATCAGGTGCATTTAATTAGGGTTGAATCTAAACTTTGCTGAGCTGTGGCCCTAAAGGAACTGAGTTTGACACCAGCATTTCCCAACTCCAGTCCTCGTGCCCCCCGCTCTGCATTTTTTGCATGTCTTTCTTGATTTGATCCCTACACAGTGTTTATTGCTTCCTACTCCCTGAGCAGGGGAAATCCATTTAAGTTTACTTTACTTCGGAACATTAATTTATGAATTGAAAGAAGTTTGAAGTGTGACGTCATTTACCTCTGTAAATAATACAATTTAAATTCACATCTCGCACACTTCAAGGCCCTTTAAATGAACATATACACTAGTTTTGAACTGAAATCATGGCAGATGAAATCATCCGGTGATGTCCACTTTGCAGGGCACTTACGGTCGAATAGAACAAACATTGTACTTGATGAAGAGATACACACAAAATATGCAAGGGGTGTGCACAAGGACTGGAGTTGGGAAATGCTGCCCTAGACAGACAGTCAGTCTGTCACTTGTTTCTGTGCATTTGGTGGGCTTGTCAGTATCTGCCCTAGATGGACTCGTAATGCAGTTCAGCAGCTGGGGCATTTAGTAAAAAAATCCCCATTGTCGGAACGTCAAAATGACAGACTGAAAGGGAACGTCTTGGTTATGTATGGTAACACTTGTTGCCTGAGAAACCAAGACATTGTGTCCCTTATGCTACAACTTTGAACTGCTTCTGAGGGAATTGGTGCTTCTTACTTTTCAGAACAAAATGAGTGAGCAAATGCCATGCTATTTATATTTATACCTGGATGTCTGGGGTGGGCCAGCTATGCAAATTTTGCTTACTAATTTCATTGGCCTTTTCTCAAAGATGTCCAAGGTGTCTGGGCTCCCAAATGCAACCCCTTGTATCGGAACTTCGACACAGCATCTCTGTTCCCTCCTTCAGGGAATAAGGGTTATAATATGTAACTGAGACGTCAGCAAATATTCAAGATTGTGGGGACCAAGGGTAAAACTTGAACAAGTGGTCATTGACAAGCCTATACTGACTGACCGCTACTCTGAATATTGGGGATACATCTATAATGTCTTTGAAAGTTACTGCACAGAATATAGCATTAAACCAAATTACCGGAGAGAAAAAATAAAAATAAAAATTCTGAAAATCAATTGGCCATGTTGTATTCTTGTTGGTTATACACCGTTTCCATCATATAATGTCATGCCTCCTTTGGAGATTCAGATATTTCGTTGGATGGATCATGTGAATTCAGATACTGTCTGAGGCTGTTATTGATGGTGACAATATGGCTGTGCACCAGGGTGATTCTGGATGATACACAGACATGATTGATAACTTTGCAGGGGGGAAAAAGGAATCAGGTCAGTGAGCTGTAAAGCTGATGTTAAAGCTGGCAAACAATTACTGATGCTTTATCTCTATCACAAAGAAGTAGTAACTCCAGCAAATCATGCATTCTCAGTATTATGCTCTACAGGTCTTAAAGTATATAATAAAATAATAGATATAATAAAATTAGTACAAGGGCATTTTAGAATAGCTTTGTTCTAATAGGAGCTCCTTGCTGTCTGCTGCCTGCATAAATTGCAACTTCACAGGCCACAAATATACAGTAGCTTTAACTTGACAACTGATTTCAGTAGTTTGATGTTAACATGTTGGATATTACTGATTACTCATAAAATGTGTGCTGATCTTTAACTCACAATTATAGATAAACACAATCTGACTAAACTAATAACACCCAAATAACAGATTTCTACCACGACAGCTCTCTGAAGATTTTAGCATGCTAATGCTTATGACAGTGTTAATGTATTTGGTATTGGCAGAATAGATCTGCTATGCTGCTTAATTGCTGGTGCTGTTGGTTATTGCGGCATGTGAGTATATAAGACATACTGCTCAGGGCTCAACGCTAAGAATTTTTTCTTTTTTTGTTCAAATTTTTACTTGCCCTGTCAAAATTTTCACTGGCCCTACAACAACAACAACAACAACAAATAATAATAATAATAATAAAATAGTTGCTGTTATCATTTTTTTTGACCCATGTTATCTTTTATTTTAAAAAAAAAGCTTATATAACACCAACATTTTACATACCAATTAAATTGTACAATTCTCGATTCCAATTTCAATACAGCGGCAAAAACTCCTAGCTTAACAAATATAAAGTTCAAACATTATTGTTAAAAATATATTATTATTATTATTATAATTATAATTATTATTATTATTATTTCATTACAAATGAAATGATGCTTTAGGGAAAAAAGCATGGACTGAAAGAATGCAAATTCAGTCTCTGCCAGCAGGTGGCGCTTACATAACAGTTATACAGAGTTTCCTTGGTTAAAGCTGTAAACAAAGCAGCGCCTTGCTTATGAACACTTTAAATGCATTATACAGAGGCAAATAAAAAAAGAAAATGCTTTGTAAAAATGTTATTAAAACAATCAGTTCCCCTCAGAGATATATTCACATAAACCCCCTTTTAAATATTTAGAATAATTTTTTCAATATTTCGTGCTTTGTGAACCGTGATCTTGCTCTGCTGGCTACAGTATTTTTCCCTCTTTGCATTCATCTTCAGTGTCTCTGGCCTCTGTTAACAGATTTTTATAGAGTTCACAATATTTCCACACACATGACATTTAAAAAAAATGATTGCATGCAATCTTGTGTGCAACAGAGCCCAGAACAGAGATCAGTTGAAATATGTCTGGTGGATTGGTGCATTTGCACCATTAAAGCTATCAAGTTACTTGTCAAGACGGGTATTTTGACATAGTTTTGTATGTATTTGTTTGTCACAGTTGCGTCTCTCTGTGATTGCACTGTACACACAGAACACAGCATGTGAGTACTGAATGGAGTTGTCTTTCGCTCCTTGCTCGAATGCTTTGAAATAGTTTCATATTTTTAAATAAGGCTTAAAAACAGGTACAAATGATAAACTTTCATGACGACGTAGCAGTTGCCCGAAATTTGTCAACTGTCCCGAGAGTCTTTTACGCTGGCCCCGGGCTCTCGGGTACTCATTATTGTCGAGCCCTGCTGCTGCTGCACAAATAGCATATATAATAACCCAAAGCAGATCTATACAGGTGGACCTGGGGAAAGCTGGAGGGTTTCAGAGAAACTCTGAAAGGTAATGAATGCTAACCAGCCATTTAAATGTAAAGCAGGAAGCTAATTGGCTGCGTATGCAACATGAACCATCAGCTTGTGCCAAGTTGTTTAACAAAAATGATCCAAAATCAATATTTGAGCAAGTACATAACTAGCCAGTGGTCAAAACTATTGCCTTACTTTAGCCTGATTCATATAGGTTAGCTTATAATAATGTTTTCTAATTTGATTGGTACAGGCAGGTTTCCACAGGAAATTCAAGCATGCTGCTGCGTCATTACGTACAGATCGTTTATAGTCTTTTCTCACAGCAGCTGGAATAATTAAATGTACCATTTTGATGACGGATTGAAATCCATAAAATTAGTCACCATTGCGATTTATTATAATGCTTTTTTTCCTTAGTTGGTCAGAACTAACGTGGCAGACTTATTACTTGTTCAGATGACAATATATGGTGAACATTCTTATTTGGGTCGTAGGCTAGAATCTGTGATGCCTAAGTACAGTATCCACACCAGTGCGGTGACTGACTGCCACACATACTCCTCAAAACATTATATTTATCCGTGCTGTGCCGATGCACTACCCACTCAAGGAAGAAGCAAAACTTACAGACTGCAGCTTTACTGCATTAGGGGTAACTGCATTATTTCTGCCTTTCTCTAACCGCCACCTATTGTTAGAGAGTGCATTTTCATTTGTTCAGTCACTTTAGCTACTACTTAATGTAACTCATGTAGATGAAAAAAATAATGAAAGAATAAATAAATAAAATAATACCATTCTAAAAAAAAAATTCTGAAAATTTAAACTATTTGTAATAAAGTTTCTATAATTATTTATGTTATTTTGAAAGTGCCCACAATAACAATTTCCAGACTTCATCTCAATGATCACATCTCGTGTTTAATCAGATTAATTTGTCTTCATTTGTGACTTATATGACCATCGAAATTAATGCAGAAATCCAGATATTTCTGTCTCTGACTGCCAGATGATGACACTTTTGCTTTTGTGGAACACTGCTGCAAACCTCTGACCTTGCCAGTGATGCTTGTAGTCGCAGGTGCGGGACAGGGCAATCATCATGGCACTGTAGAGTGGCAGGATCATGGCACAGAGACGCCAGCTGCGCCCGCGTCCGGCAGCTGTGAAGCACTGCAACTTGCCCGCTAAGTAGAATGAGGTAAAGCCCAGACCAGAGAAAGCAACTGTAACAAAAGGTTAAAGAAACAGAAATAATATTAAATATTAAAAGTAGATGCAAAGCCCTCTAAGAAACCATATAAAGTAGGAAACAGCATATAACCAAAGAGACCTCTTATCTGTCTCCTAGACAGATGCTGGTTCATCCTTCTAATATAATCAACAGTAAACAATAAACAACAGTAATCTATGATGTGTTTCCTTAAACATTTTGAAATAAGATCTCAACAGTGTCTTAAAGTGTGCTCATATTTGCAAAATACCAAGCTCTGCAATCAAATATTGTAATATGTCACGATATGTTGTAGGAGGACACAGGAGATGCTGGAATAACTTAAACTGTCTTTTTATAAAAGGAACTCAACAAAAAATACACAGGAGCAGGTAAACACACGTACATAACTTAGTAACAATGTAGACCAGGCAAGGAAACTGAACAGGAATGAACTAATATGCACAAGATAATTACAAGGGCAGGTGAACGGAATCAAACTAAACGAGAACAGGAAACATAACCATATATGGGAAAACAGGAACGAAGGTAGGGGGAAAAACATGGAAAACGTCCAAAACCCTGACACATGTGTATGTGTCTTGATGAATGTGAATAGAAGTCTAAATGTAAACTTTAAATTATAGAGTGATCTCTTTAGAGGACTTGGAGAAAACCACTCGATTCATATGGATTTTTTTTTTTTTTTTTTTAATATATGCAAGTTAAGTATAAAACATTACGTATAGTATGTTATTTAATTTCTGTTAACAGTTACTTGTCAGTTCCAGTCGTATTTTTAGCACAAAGTGTTCTCTTTTTTCCCCCAGTGAGGCTACATCTAATTAACTAATTAGAGCCAAGCTTTTCAATTCAAAGTCGAAGCAGACACTAACAGATGAAGGCTACTGCCTGCAGAAGAAAAAAGTCATTATAACATGCACAGCTTTAGTGTTGATTGGTGTTTATTTTTGTTCAAGCTTGACAACCTTGTGTCAGGGGTGCGTGCAGGATTAGACGAGACGATAGACGATATATACAAAATACAATATATTTAATATAAATCTCCAAGTGGAACAAGGCAGGAACAAGGCAGGAACAAGGCAGGAACATTCACACACATCTATTCAACAAAAGGACCGACAGGGAACTGAAATCAAAGACAGACTTTTAAAGACAGACAAAGGGCTAAACCAAATGACAGATCAACGGGGGAAGACAAATGGGAAAAACCAATGACAAGACAGACAGAACTGTGACATTACGCCCCCCTCCGGAAAGGCGCGTCCTCGCGCCGTGGAAAAAATGAAAAAACGAGAGGGGCGGAAAACCAGGAAACCAGAGTCAATGAGGGAGGGGGCTCCGGCGGAGGACGCAACCCCCGGAGGAGGACCAGAACAAAAGTCCAGGTGACACAAAAGACAGTCCAAGTGGGCGACGACGGTGGGAGGAGCCAGGGAGAACACAGGAGGGACCTGAAGCAGGAAAGCAGGACCCAGATCGCAGCCAGGATGACAGCCCATGGAGGAGCCGACGGAGGGAGGAGCCATGGTGGAGGGAGGACCGTCGACTCCAGGGGTCCGACCGACAGAGGCAGAGCAGCTGGCAGAGGAACCCGAGGTGGAGGTGGAGAGCCGACGGACCAGGGCGACACCGCGGAACCGGAGGGCCAAGGTGGAACAGGAGGCTCTGGCGGCCGAGGCGGAGGCGGAGATCCGGAGGTCCGCGGCGGAGCCGGAGCGACAGAGGACGAAGGCGACGCTGACGGGAAGGAGGAGCCTGACAGAGCCGGAGGGACAGAGGGACGAGGCGAAGCCAGAGGAGTGGAGTCCCGAGGCGGCGGATGGTCGACGACTGACCAAGGCGGAGCCGGAAGGACGATGGAGCCCGGTGGAGCTGGTGGGCCGACGGGCGACGGTGGAGAGGAGGGCGTCGAGAGCCGTGGTGGAGCCGCAGGGTCGGAGGGCCGAGGTGGAGATCTGGGCTTGGAGGCTGGAGGCGGAGCTGAGGGATCCTCCAGCCGTGCCACCGATGTGAGCTGGCATCCCTGCGGCGAGCCCACTGCAGAGATGGTGGGCTGAGGGTGAGCAAGGGGACTGACTGATGACCTGGGAGACTTTGGGCGACTGGGCGGAACCAGCGGGGACTCAGGACGGCTGGGCGGAACCAGCGGGGACTCAGGACGGCTGGGCGGAACCAGCGGGGACTCAGGACAGCTGGGCGGAACCAGCGGGGACCAGGCAGATTCAGACAGACGAGGGCGGGTGGGAGGGAAGTCTATGCAGGTCAGTGGCTCAGAGAAAAAGTCTATTAAGTCATATGATATTGTATCCTCGACTTCGGAAAAGAAGTCGATCAGATCCCCAGAGTGTTCCATCTCACCCCCAGCGGAGTTGCAGTGGGCAGGGCTCTCCATTTCCCTCACTTGCTCCACGTCGCAATCCACCGTCACAGATGTAGAATCCGTCTCACGCACCTGGTCAGCCGGAGAGGGCTCTGGCTCTGTCGCTCGCGGCTCTAGTCCCTCATCCGCGGTGCGCTCGGGTTCCCGCTCTGCATGTCGGGGCGATGATTGGCTGCTCTCTGGGTCGTGAGTGGGGCTGACGTCCTCCTCGACGAAGCCGACAGTCCAGGAAGATCCACTGGACGCCAGCACCCACTCGATAAATCCGGCAAGGCTCTCTCGAGGACCCTCCCCAGACAGCTGCGTCTTGATGTTATCATTTAATCCATTGCGGAAGAACGTGCACAAGCAGCTGTCCGGGTAGTGTGTTGATGGCACGAGGAACAGAAAGTCTCTGATGTGGTCCTCGAGAGAGCGGTTCCCCTGCTTCAGGAGGATGATGAAGACGTTGGGGTCATCCATGAGGGAAAAAAAATAAAACACTGATACAAAAAACGGAAAATAAACGCAGGGAGAGGTGCCGGGTAAACTGTTGTAGGTCGGTCCTTATGTCAGGGGTGCGTGCAGGATTAGACGAGACGATAGACGATATATACAAAATACAATATATTTAATATAAATCTCCAAGTGGAACAAGGCAGGAACAAGGCAGGAACATTCACACACATCTATTCAACAAAAGGACCGACAGGGAACTGAAATCAAAGACAGACTTTTAAAGACAGACAAAGGGCTAAACCAAATGACAGATCAACGGGGGGAAGACAAATGGGAAAAACCAATGACAAGACAGACAGAACTGTGACACCTTGTTGCCTCTTTGTGAATCTTCTAATATATCTTTTAATTACAGATGGGTACAAAGATGAAACTGTAAAACTGTTTTTTTCCCCACCATATTACCCACTAGGTACATAGTACTCAGCGTACTGTCATTCTTAAAAAGAACACAAATCATTAATTAATCATTATTTGCCTGCCTGTTTTTATTTATTTTTTTATTGTGAAATGTTAATTAAAATTAGTTTTTCAAATCAGAAGCTATAGAGGACAGACTGAAAACAAGAGTGCAGAGATGAGCAAAGAGGAGAGCAGTAAGTTTGTTTTAATGTCATCACCACTGTGGAGATTTTGGAATCAGGTCTAACAGAGGATGATTCGGTCAGTCTTGGAAGGAAAATGTTCATTTTCACAGACAATTTCTGTGCTTCCTTTGGGTCATTTATGTCAAAATCTATTTAGTTGTTTTTGTTTTTTGGTGAAGCTGCAGGGCACTTGTCATAGTCTTCCTGGCATACGCCATTTTGGACAACTTCTAATTTCCTTAAATCCCTGAAATGGTGGTGAAGAGTGCATGTTAGCAAGACCACAGTAGTGTCAAATACCCTAGATTAAAATAAACCACAATTATCAACATATACAAATTACCCTGTAATACACACAGCTTTATTGTTTTAAATAACAATATCACTGACCTTGTGATTGAACTCTGCTCGCTGTAAGTGGTGTTGTTGTACTTTTTCTAAACTTACATTAATATAACTCAGAGCGCTGTATGGTGATGACAGCTGTACTGTTTTTAATGTACTCTAAAAAGTTATTTTGTAATGAACACAACATCAAAAAGACATTTATATTTATATTTAATGATTTTTGCACCTTTTATACAATTTTGAATATTTTAAAATAAAATGCTTTATTATAAACTAGTAGTGTAATGCTAATGCATCTCTAATGAGCTGAAATGCTATTGAAATATTATTGAAGCACATTTAAATAGTAGTAAAGTATTAAAAGCATATTTTAAATGAATTGTAAAGAAATACAATTAAATTGCACTAAATATACTTGAAGTGGTTCCATTGTAACACAATTTATTATATTAAAATATATAGCAAATGGTTGGTTTGCTATTTATACACATGTAAGCACAAATACAAACATACACAAGCACACATACATTCCCCTCACACACTCGAACGAAATCATGCACACACATGTCTGCACTCATAGAATATACATGTATACATGCTTATACTTTTATAAGACCTAATGAGTAAATATAGACTGTAAGCATTGAAATAAATGATCAAATCTAAAGACTATTACATATTTCTGTTCAATAAAACCATTTAAGTGTATATTATATCTGAAATATACAAATACAATACAAAATAAGGCAGAATCTATATATAGGCCCATAGGCAGAATTTCCTTTGGTGCAGGACACCCACTGTAGTGGACAGATATATTCTCTCTCACAGAAAAAAAATGTATTAGAAAATATTTTTTAAATTTGCATGAAACTATTTCTGACATCCTATTTAGCTGAAAAATACTTTTTGTACTTTTTGTAAATACAAGGCACTTCCTCCTTCAGATTGCCGAGTATTGTTTGCGTTTAGCGCTCTTTCAGTGTTAGCTGTCCTAGTATTTTGTGTCTTGATTCCTTGCCTGGTTTTGGATTACTCTTTGTATTGCCCATTCGGACTTGTTTCTCCTCGTTGACCTTTGGACTGACTATTGGATGACCCGTTGCCTTGTCCCTTTGGATTATGTTCGCTGCTAACTGACCCTCGCCTGTCTAACGGATTACTCTTGTGTTGCTAAAGTGTGATTGGTGATGTCGACCCTGCCCTACCCTTAACCATGTCTTTGGTTGTGAATTATAATAATAGCTTGCATATGGATCCGCCTGCTTCACGCATCTGTCCCATCGTAACAATCAGAGGACTAATATATTTCTTATATTTTTATTATCATCATGGATATGCATTTTCTATAATTTATTTCTATAATACAAATACATATTTAATATGTCTTATATAATTAGCATGAAACAAAAAATATAATTCTTATTCTGAATAAGATGGAAAAATGATTCCACAACCACCATTTAAGTGGCGGTATGCACCAAGATGGCCATTGAACATTTGTATTGTGTATTGTGTGTGTTTTGTTAAGCTTCCGTTTCCATAGTGACTCGCACTTCCATAATGTATTAATGTATTAATAATGCATTTACATCTTTCATACATTAGTGGGTTCAAGTGTACTACGAGTGGTAACTAAATACAGTTTTTTTTTAAATACAGAGATAGTAAGTTAAAACACATTTTAGTTCATATCCATGGTGTCCCAAAATAGCACATTTGAGTACACTTATATATTTTTAAGATTATCTTATAAAGTACTAAAGAATCATTTGTAGTATATTAAGTACAAAATTAGTGCGTGAAAATAGAGCACTTTAAGTACATTGTGGAAGTGCACTTTTTTCGCCTAGGAGGTTAACCTTGCTTTCTGGAATACCCCCATGTGTGTTTTCTCATTTAGTTCTGGTACTAGTTCTCACTAGGTTCTGGTACAGTGAGGAAAAAAAAAATGGATCCCCTGCTGATTTTGTAAGTTTGCCCACTGACAAAGAAATGATCAGTCTATAATTTTAATGGTAGGTTTACTATAACAGTGAGAGACAGAATAACAACAAACAAATCCAGAAAAAAAAAAAACTTTTAAAAAAGTTATAAATTGATTTGAATTTTAATAAGTGAAATAGGTATTTGATCCCCTATCAATAAGCAAGATTTCTGGCTCCCCGCTGTCTTTTATACAGATAGATTATAATCTCAGTTTGTTACCTGTATAAAAGACACTTGTCCACAGAAGCAATCAATCAATCAGATTCCAAACTCTCCACCATGGCCAAGACCAAAGAGCTGTCCAAGGGAAAAAATTGTAGACCTACACAAGGCTGGAATGGGCTACAAGACCATCGCCAAGCAGCTTGGTGAGAAGGTGACAACAGTGTGTGCGAATATTCGCAAATGGAAGAAACACTAAATAACTATCAATCTCCCTCGGTCTGGGGCTCCATGCAAGATCTCACTTTGTGGAGTTTTAATGATCATGAGAATGGTGAGGAACCAGCCCAGAAATACAAGGGATCTTGTCAATGATCTCAAGGCAGCTGGGACCATAGCCACCAAAACAGCAATTGGCAACACACTACGCCGTGAAGGACTGAAATCCTGCAGCTCCCGCAAGGTCCCCCTGCTCAAGAAAGCGCATGTACAGGCCCGTCTGAAGTTTGCCAATGAACATCTGAATGATTCAGAGGAGAACTGTTTGAAAGTGTTGTGGTCAGATGAGACCAAAATCAAGCTCTTTGGCATCAACTCAACCCGTTGTGTTTGGAGGAGGACGAATGCTGCCTATGACCCCAAGAACACCACCCCCACGTCAAACACGAAGGTGGAAACATCATGTTTTGGGGGTGTTTTTCTGCTAAGGGGACAGAACAGCTGCACCACATCAAAGGGACGATGGATGAGGCCATGTACTGTCAAATATTGGGTGAGAACCTCGTTCCCTCATTGAAAATGGGTCGTGGATGGGTATTCCAACATGACAAGGCCAAGGCAACAAAGGTGTGGCTCAAGAAGCAGCACATTAAGGTCCTGGAGTGGCCTAGCCAGTCTCCAGACCTTCCTATAGAAAATCTGCGGAGGGAGCTGAAGGTTTGGGTTGCCAAACATCAGCCTCGAAAACTTAATGACTTGGAGAGGATCTGCAAAGAGGAGTGGGACAAAATCCCACCTGGGATGTGTACAAACCTGGTGGCCAACTACAAGAAATGTCTGACCTTTGTGATTGCCAACAAGGGTTTTACTAAACCATGTTTTGCTAAGAGATCAAATACGTATTTCACTCATTAAAATGCAAATCAATTATAACTTTTTGTTTTTTCTGGATTTTTTGTTGTTATTCTGTCACTTTTCAAATAATTCTACCATTCAAATTATAGACTGATAATTTCGTTGTCAGAGGGCAAACAGACAAAATCAGCAGGGGATCAAATCATTTTTTCCTCACTGTATTAGTCGTATAGTTTAGTGAAATACTGTTCTGCCTGTGTACTCCTAGGTTTTGTGTTAAATAAAGTTACTGTGGATTCTGTACTCCTGCATTGTGAGAGTTTTTGATATACAGTGTGACACTAAACTAAAATACATGTATTTTATAACAACAATGGTGTCGTTTTTTTTAAGAGAAGTTAAGGAGCAAAAACAGATTATTTATATTTTGTAGACATGAACAGGCTTCTGTGAATTACATGAAAAGTCATACATAAACATTTTTTAGGTATCAGCAAAACTGATAATGTTATGAAACTGAATGATTTGGTATCCAATGCTAATTTTAAATTATGTTAGATTCTAAAGTGATTAGACACTCTTTCTGTATCAATGGCAGAACATATAGCATTAGTTCCCTTTCGAAAGGGAACTCGCGCTGCGTCCTCTGGAGGCCGCTTGGGGAACTGCCTTCAGCAAGACCGGTTCTGAAGCATGAATGAAAAAACGACAATGAACTTGACTTTGGCAGGCGGCAGCGTATGACGTAACCAGTAAGACGTCATCCTCTTCTTTGTCTTCAGAGTCGTTTTTTCTAGGTGTGATTTGGTAAAAACGATGTCTGTAGTAAAGCGTTTTAGGAAGTGTGCGGATCAGTGTCAGTGATATCTGACACCAGATAACGCGCACAACCTATGCTTTATGTGTTTGGGCGAAGAGCATGCGTGCTTTGTTCTCGAGGGAACAGAGTGCGTTCATTGTGAACGTTTCTCTTTAAAGAAACTCCGCTCTCGTTTGTCTCTTTTCTCGAGGGAAATCATCATATGACCCCTGCGGCTCGGGTCCGGGTGAGCTGACGAGGGTGAGCTGCGGGAAGAGGATGTATTGTCTCTTGCATCCTCTGATCCAGCAGGAAGTGCTCTACTGGCTTCCAGCCAGGGTGAGCAGGATTTGGTTGATGAGGGTGAAGAGGTTATTTCTGAGCTCTCACAGCCAGCCTACCCCGCTTTTGATGAGCTGCTGTCTGTTATGGATCGTGCTGCTCTTAGATAAGATCTGCAGTGGAGGCGTGAAAAAGGGGAAATTGCTCGCAGTAGACTTGATGAGCGATTTCTTTCTGGCCATAACCAGCCAGCTCCCGTGAGACCTCCACTCTTAAGAGTTTCCCCTACCAGGATTGAGTGCTGTTAGGCTTCCTCTCATTTTAGAGAGTCCTCTTGCTGAAGCCTCCGCTCTCCAGAGGTCCACTCAGGTAGTTCTAATGTGTAGGCTGTTCTTGAGCCTCACTAACTGCCTCTGGTGTTGAGTGTAGCTAGGTCTCCTCTCGTTTAGAGAGTTGTTATGCTGAGACCTCCACTCTTAAGCTTAACAGTTATAATATGGCCTAGTTTCTTTGTATTGTATACTACACACAAAGCATGCTTATGTTTATGACTATAAGATCATATTATTTATTTAGTTATTAATGTATCTTACAACAAAAGGATGTAATATGAGGGTTTACACTGAGTGTATGTTTAGACAATATGTATTAGTAATACTGTGTTCTCGAATGGATGTTTAATGCGATAAACAATTATTATTAGTTTCTCAGATATAAAATGTCCTTTTTACGTTTGTACAAATGCGTGAGTCCATAACTACAAAATCATAATATATATATATATATATATATTAGTGGTGGGCCGTTATCGGCGTTAACGTGCTGCGTTAACGTGAAACTCTTATCGCGCGATAAAAAAAATATCGCCGTTAATCTATTCTCAAATTTGGGTTGGGAGCTGGGTCTAAACTACGCAAGCTATGATGACTTTCACCTTGATAGTTTAACGCGGATGTATACCGAAGACTATAGAATATGGTCGCGCGTTTAAGTCTCCTCCGCCAAAACACAGATGGGATTGCGTCGTCCTCCATTCATAAAAAACGAATCTACTATAGCGAAATGCCACGTAAATTCGTCGTTTTTTGGATTCATAAATCAAATGTTGGTCAGTCACTTAATTCAAATCGCGATATGGACTAGTGTATGTGAAACCTGAAATGCAAAAAGACCGTTTTAATATGAATCCGATATGTTCCGTTTGCCTAGCTGTATGCATTGCGGAGACGAGCTTTTACTACACGCATACTGAAACACACGTGACGCTCCCGGTAATTTTTGGCATTTTCATCTCACATGAACAGATAAACTCAATCTCCCAAACTGCTGTGAGTGTCACTTTTAACGTTTCATTTGAGAAAACTAGCATCATATCATACTGTATGACACAGAAACTTCACGGCAACCTGTCAAAATAAAAGTACGGTGTAACA
>NC_133362.1:44755884-44904084 GCF_049309525.1 Garra rufa
TTAAAGAAGTTCACAAGTGAATCTCAAGTTATTTTGCGTGATAAATAAATCTATTCAAAATAAGCTATAAACTAGGGCTGTCAAAAATAACGCGTTAACGGCGTTAATTATTTTGTTGTTGTTAATTACGTCAAATTTTTTAACGCATTTCACGCATGCGCAGAGTGACGAATTATTTGTCAGGAAAATGGTTGGGGAGCTAGAGGCGAGATGGAGCAAGGTGAGCCTATGGACGGATTCAAATATAAAAAGAATGATGATGGTACAGTTAACAAGTACAAGCCTGGCCGACAGCCCCTCTGCAACTGGAGTGGTTATAGCCAAGCTTAGGCCCGGTTCTTCTGGGGTAGACGGTGCTATATAACCTCAAACGAAAGCAAACCAATTGAAGATCTGGCAAACAATCCAGCGTTGTTCATCTCCTGACTAAGTGTAGACGCGATGTAAATAAAAGATTCATTGTGTAGTTTAGAAAGCTTTATTGATTATAACGGAACGTTGTGAGATCTCTATGAACTAAGATTTGTGACGCTTTTAGTGATAATAAAGGGAGCGCGCTTTGCACTTTCCATGCCATAATCCATTCAGAATTTGTATGAAACTTTCGTTTTTCTTATGTTTTGGGAATTAAATCTGCATAGCTATGCTGGGTTCATTCTCGAAATAGCGGTGACTGACACAGTGACAGAGTGGAGAGTGGAAGATACATAAAGCCGCTTTGCAGGTCATCGAGGCACCAGCTCAATCATTTGCATTTTTTCAGTGGAAGCAATTTAAAATTATCCGTCATTTTTGCTCACAAAGGAAAAAGTAATACACCAAAAAACGTTGCAGTGTTTTTATAAAATAAAGAAAACAAAAATGATGCGCTTTCTGTCGTCTCGTTCTTGAACAGGAGTGCTTACAAAAATAAAGCTAAATGCATGCCTCACAGACATGATAAACATATCTATAGAAAGTTTTAAATTATTACTTAACGAAATAAAACAAATCGAAAACAAAAACTTGTTTAATACGTAATCCTTAACGATAAATTTCTCTCTCAAGGCGCGTCCAAAAATGAGATTGCAGGATCTTTGCGACACTGACTCACATTGAATACACTTTATTAATAAATAATTCAGATATGTCCTTACTCTTTCCCCGACACATTTATTATTTATTTTTGCCGGTATTTTGTGGCAAGTTTCAGCCTACTGCGTGCGATTGAACGCGGATCTCTTCCAGTTGCGCCATCCGAGCCGTTGTCGAAAGTAAAAGCGAAAGTCTCGTGTTGTTTCCACCAGCGCCACATAATTGATGGATGTCTAAAATATAAAAAATAAGGAGTAGCCTAAAACAGGCCCGATGCGGGCCCTGGCATAATATGAAAATGTGAAAATTATGTATCTGTGTCCTGTTATTTATATTTTGGTATGCATTTCAGAAAAAAAATGGTTAGGATTCAGGTGTCGTTGCAAATAGTGATTAATCATGATTAATCCACTGAAAAGTCTGATTAATCTGATTAAAAATTTTAATCATTTGACAGCCCTACTATAAACATATTTTGTCCTTACATTCCTCCTTCATCTGACTGAATGGCTAATTATGCGGCTCATTATGCAGGTCTTTGTCTTCTCAGGTGTAAATCACCGCATTATTCATGATCATTCACGCCTTCTCGCATACAGCCATTCTAAACAAAAAGTTTCTTCAAAAATTTAAATCCATATACTGTTTTGTGGAAACAAGTGAACTAGATGATTTTCACAGTATTTGGTAGAAAAAACTCTAGCTTACCACATCCAATTCTCAAAAGTCTTGTGAACAAATATTCTGAATGTGTTTCATGACCTTATTTCAGTGACTTCAAAAATTTAGTTTTTCACTAAGCATGCATAAATGTTGTTTTCTCAAAAACACAAATGTGTACATTCATGTTGCTTACATATTATTTTAGTCCAATATGTGCTGATTACAATGTAATCAGATTTAGACCATTCATATGTTTTTAAGATACTGAAAAAAGCACAAATTTCAGGACTGTCAAAACTTCTCCAGGGCCCCAAAACACCCTCAGACCCCAGAGGGTTAAATGTTAACACTATTACCTTTATATTGCATCATTCTTTATTGTATAGACTATTAAACGCATCCTGGCATCGTGAGACATTTAGATGCAGTGAAATGAAACGTACTTTATAATGTTTCACTTGCTGTAGTCAGGAATTATAGTTGGCAAAATGTGTGCACATTCAACTTACTCATGTAAATATCTCCTCTGCTGGATCGCGCCGTGTCTCACATAATGTTTATCTTTATATCTCTCCTTTGTTTACCGTGATGTGGGCATCTACTTTTGGCGCGGCGCCCTCACGTGGACGATTTTAACATGAAAAGCGAATAGCTCATGGGCGTGATCTAATTATAAAATAATGAAGAAGACAGGAGAGACTGGACATCGTCGTGGTTTTATATAGATTACTTTATCACAGAATATTTGTTTTGATAAAACTTACTTTGTTTAAAAGCATACATATCAAGCTTTCTCTAGACATATTGCTCATGTCTCCGTGTTGTGTATTGGCTGAGTTATAGTCTATTTTATTGACGCGTTTCTGAATGAAGATCACGGAGATCAACGCGGCAGACAGCACACCCTTTTTGTTTTCTTTATTCTGCAAAATCACAATGTTTTTTTTATTTTTGTGAGTATATACAAATAAAAGTAGACCCTTTACAGATTCGATTGATGTACTGCTTTTATCTGTACAATCAGAAATGACAGAGTAATTGAAGTTCCTTTTGGGAAACTGCCACAAAACGCGTAAATGCGTTTGTCGACCCCAGGGGTTTAAGTGTTCCCCCCACCAGGATTGAGTGTTGTCAGGCTTCCTCTCATTTTGAGAGTCAGTCTGCTGAAGGCTCTGCTCTCCAGAACTCCACTTTTGGTATGAAGGTTCTATTGTGAGCCTCACTACTGTCTCAAGCATTGAGTGTAGTCAGGTCCCCTCTTGTTTAGAGAGTTGTTATGCTGAGACCTCCAATTCTAAGAGTTCCATGCTTGGTGGGTGAGCTAGCTATGACGTGACGAGCTCTGAGCTGGCCTGGAAAGGTTTGTTGTTTGGGCTCTGGCCACAGCGATTTTACTGGGGCAAGGATGACGTTCCTTTTGATTCTTCAAATGCAGTCATTTGGGCACTCATCCCTCAGCATGGCGGTGTTGGTATATCGTTCCCCAAGCGGCCTCCAGAGGACGCAGCATGAGTTCCCTTTCGAAAGGGAACGTCTCAGGTTACACATGTAACCATGGTTCCCTGAGAATAGGGAACGAGACGCTGCTTCTCCTAGCCATACTTCAGGCTTTCCTGCTTGCGTCTCCTTCAGACAAAGAAGTGGATGACGTATTCCACAGGTGCCCTTTTATACCGGCAGTCACCTTACTGGTTATGTCATACGCTGCTGCCTGCCAATGTCAAGTTCATTGTCGTTTTTTCATTCATGCTTCAGAACCGGTCATGCTGAAGGCAGTTCCCCAAGTGGCCTCCAGAGGACGCAGCATCTCGTTCCCTATTCTCAGGGAACCATGGTTACATGTGTAACCTGAGATGTTTTCCTAATCAAGGGGTTTGCATTTACACTGACAGTGATAAAACTGATGGAGGTCGCTAAATAACCGATGAGTTAATTAATCCGACAACAGTTGAACAGAATGACTAAATAAACAAACTGGGGAAAACTAGATCAAACAGGGCCAAAGCAAAAACGCAGAAAACAAGGCACACATGTAACATCTATTGCTATAGAAAATCATCATACCCAGTGAAAACCTTTACCTTTTGTCACATTACACCCTGGAAAATAAAATAAATGAAGTCTATTTTTTGAGCTGCATGTACACAAATTATAACTCTCATCATTAAGTAAAAATATAATAAATAAAAAATTCTGGAGGATTATAAAAAAATTAATCAGTGAAATGATTAAACACCAGGCTAATTGTCCCACCTGGAATCAATAGTAGTGGTGTTTATTACTTTAGAATAAAACAAGCTGTTTCTCGAAGATTCCACTGTTAGTAATGCATGGTACGGCAAAGAATTCACCATGACTGGGAAAGTGCTTTCAAAAGACCTCCGGGATAAAGCTGTAGAAAGACACAAGGCTACAAAAACATTTCAAAGGCTTTAGATATCCCTCGGAGTACTGTTTAGAGCATCATTAAGAAGTAAAAAGCGTATGGCACCACCAGCATATTGCCTAGATCAGGCCGTCCATCCAAAGTGGATGACAGAGCCAGGGGGACATTGATAAGAGAAGCTACCAGGAGCTCAAAGTAAATTTATAAGACTTACAAGGCTTTATGTTTGGGTCTGGTAAGTCTGTGTATGTGACAACTATCTCCCAACCTTTACACAAAGCTGGCCTGTATGGCAGAGTGGCACAAGAGGCTGTTTCTTGTGGTTTCTCATTAAAATCCAAAGTTACAACTGGACTTTCAAAACTGAAACTGATATTTATCAAAACTGATAAATGTAACAGTGTGCTGAATTTAATTTGCTGAAATAAGACCCACACTTTCAATTTATGCAAAAACTTTATTGAAGAACAAATAATAATCAGGATTTTTTAAAAATAAAATAACCCATTTAAAGTGACAAAAACATTATACTGTATTAATTTTAGAACTTTTAGCATAAAAACAATTACTTTCTGTGTGTTTGTGGGTGTTACGGAGTGACAGAGGAGTAAAGTGCGTGGATCCATGTGCAAGCTTTTATTAATCAAAGACTTGGTCATACACAGGTTAGGGTCAACAATGGCAAACAGGTATATGAGGACAAGACACGAGTAATCCAGGGACAACAGCAAATGTAAACCAAAGGGCGAGGCAAATGGGTAAGAGAGATCCAGGGCAGGCAGAGAAACGGACAGGAAGAAATAAACCAGGCAGTATCAAGACATGGACGACTAGGGAAGAGAGAGAAAAAAATAAATAAATACAATTTGATGTTTTAATTAATTTTAAATGAATTTTTAAATCATTTTAAATGTTCTTAAATTCTGTTTTTATTGTTGTGATTATAATTTTTTAATGATTTTTATTTTTATGATATTATGATTTTAATTCCTCTTATGTACAGCATTTTGAATTACCATTGTGTATGAAATGTGCTATATAAATAAACTTGCCTTGCCTTGCCTTGCCTAAACAGTATGTGTGATTGGTTACAGCTGTGTGTGTAATCCGCGCAATAGATGATGGGACATGTAGTCCGGGGTGACATGCAACAGTTTGTGTAATGTGAGAGTCAATGTAATGATAGTGTGACATCTGGTAGCAAGCGGACGGAAAACCATGGACAAGATTCATGAAAGAGACCACCACAGTGGGGCAGAAGACCTCCAGAGCAGGACAGAAGACCTCCATGCCAGAGCAGATGGAGCAGAAGACCACTAGGTCGGAGCAGATGACCACCATGGTGGAGCAGACGACCACCAGAGCAAAACAGGAGACCACCAGAGCAGGACAGAAGACCTTCACACTGGAGTCTGAGAGTTCGTAAGTAGCCTCCTCGGCCGGTTCAGAACAGGACGTGAGTTCATGGGCTGGGGATGTATCGCTGGGTGCTACCACTGCGCAGAGAGCTGAAGCAGACATCCCAATTTTGTGAGTTTCTGCAGAGTAAAGGTCTCCCCACACTGAACTCGATGCGAAAAAGCGAAACAAACTGCAGACAAATGGTGCTTTCACACAGAGCGCTAACTGAATGTTCGCATCTCTGTCGTTGACTGCCAAGAAGAAGAGCTACTTAAACGTAAGAGCGTAGCACTACTGGCTATTGGTACAGCCTGGCATTGATGCTGTCAGGTACACAAACTGTTAAGACACAGAAATGTTCTCTAGCAGCAGCAGCGAGGAGGAGTTTGTTGTTTTTTTGTTTAAAGGAGTAGTTCACTTTCAGAACAACAATTTACAGATAATTTATTCACCCCCTTGTCATCCAAGATGTTTATATCTTTTTTCTTCAGTCGTCAAGAAATTATGTTTTTTGAGATAAACATTTCTGGAAATTTCTAATATTAGTATTAGTTAGTACAATATGTTGGCTGAACTTGATTTAGGAAAACTTAATCATGTCATTGTAGCAGATGAAGCATTCCCACTGAAGCCATATCTGCTTCGTCCATACCCTGGACGACATCTACCCAGAGACATGAACATTTTCAACTACATGTTGTTACGCGCATGTCGCATGTCAGAAAACTGCTTTGGCATACTCAGCCAGCGTTTCAGGGTCTTTGAGCGCTGTTTACAAGCCAGTCCCATGGCTGTAGATTCGATTGTGAAGGCAGCTTGTATCTTGTGTAATTATCTGAGGCCATTTGATCAGAACTCACAAGATGACCTTGTACAAGATGACAGCAGTAAATTGCACAGCCATAGAACCACTACGTCATCTGCGAGGAAATCGGGCAACTACTGAGGCATGTAACCTGAGAGACATTTACAAACTTTATTTTAACTCACCTGCTGGGCAAGTTGAATGGCAGTATGACCAAGTGCATGATGGTTTTGGGTGTAATGAATCCAAAAAGTCAATGGATGTCTGCATTCACATATGTACTGTGCAAACATTTGTAAAATAGGTGTACACTTGACGGAAGCAGACGGACATCGGAGGTAGGTAGGTAGGGGGTTCCTCTTCTTAGCCAGGCTCTGTGGAAGAAAGCAGAGGTTCGTGAAAGGGTTTGAGCAATGACACATGGAACGTGGGGTGGATTTTGTATTGAGGAGGAAGTTGTAGTCTGTAAGTGACCGGGTTGACCTGTTCCAGGATGGTGAAGGAGTTTCCTAGAGGGCAGATGCAGATGGATGTCCCTGGTGGAAAGCCATACCTTCTGCCCCGGCATAAAATTTGGACCTTGGATCCTCCTGCGATCGGCCACCATCTTGGTCCTGTGCACTGCCCTCTGCAGGTGATGGTGAGCAGCGTCCCATGATTTCTCGCTCTCCTGGAACCAGTGGTCCACTGCGGGGACTTCTGAGGGTTCTCCATTCCAGGGAAGGAGCGGTGGTTGGAAGCCAAGTAAGCATTGAAAGGGAGTGAGTCCGGTGGATGGTTGCCGCAGTGAATTTTGGGCGTACTCGGCCCAACCCAGGAACTGGTTCCAGGAGTTCTTGTGACCATGGCAGAAAGTACAGAGGAACCGCCCCACCTCCTGTATTTTCCTCTCAGTCTGTCCATTGGATTGTGGATGGTATCCAGACGAGAGGCTTATGGTCACACCTAGGAGATTAAAGAAAGATCTCCAGACTCGTGAGATGAACTGTGGACCTCGATCCGACACTATGTCCTCTGGAATTCTGTAGTAACGGAAAACGTGGTTAAATAGGACATCGGTGATTTCCATGGCAGTTGGTAATCCCTTTAAAGGTATTAGATGGCAAAACTTTGAGAAACGGTCCACAATCACCAGAATGCAAGTGTTTCCTTCCGTAGGAGGCAGATCTGTCATAAAATCCACTCCTAGGTGTGACCAGGGGCGGTTCGGGACAGGCAAGGGATGGAGTTTTCCAGTGGGAAGATGTCGTGGACTCTTAGCCATGGCACACTCCTTACAACCCTTCACATATCTCCTCACATCCCTTGCCATCTCTGGCCACCAGAAGCGATCTGAAAGCAGCGAGAGGGTGTTGTTGACCCCTGGATGACCAGTGCCCAAGGAGGTGTGGGTGGAATGGATGAGATTTACCCGTTGTGATCTGGGAATGAGTCCTGGAGGACAGCCCGGTGGAGTCCTGGGAAGGGGAGTGGCAACGGCTGGAGGTGAGGTCCATTCTATAGGACTGACAATGAGCTGGGTAGGTAGAATAGTCGAGGGTATTTCTGGAGTTTCATCTGCATCATGAAGACATGAGAGGGCATCAGCACGGACATTCTTGGATCCTGGACGGTAAGATATGGTGAAATCAAATGGGGTGAAGAAGAGGGCCCATCTTGCTTGGTGGGGACTGAGTCTCTTGGCATCACGAAGGTATTGTAAGTTCATGTGGTCGGTCAACACTTGAAAAGGGTGAGCCGCTCCCTCCAGCCAATGTTGCCACTCCTCTAGAGTGAGTTTGATAGCTAATAGTTCTCGGTTCCCGATGTCATAGTTCCTTGGCCGCTGGGCTGAGCTTCCGAGAGTAGTAGGCACATGGATGGAGTCGTCTAGGAGTACCATGTCGTTGGGAAAGTACCGCTCCAACTCCTGTAGTAGAGGCATCTACCTCTACCACGAAAGAGAGGTCAGGATTGGGATGGATCAGGAGTGGAGCATTGGTGGAGCATTTCTCCACCTTCAGGTATAGGTGATATCCCGAAGTTTTTGTAGGACCTCCGCAACGTGGTAGCGATGTTCGGCCTCACTCCAGGAGTGAATTAAGATATCGTCTATGTACACGATGACAGAATTGTGGATGAACTCCCGGAGCACTTCATGTATGAAGTTTTGGAATACTTGGTAAACTTGTTTGTTTACATGTGTCTGTACTTTTAACCTGCAAACTATTTTTTAGCCATTGTATAGAACAAATAAAGTAATTTAAAGGAAGTAATTGTATTTTTTTACTTACTATTGTAGCAAAACATATTTATGGTATCCCTTAAAACATGGCCATTTCATAAAATAGTACAAAATAAGTAGAATTTCTATTCATATGAACAAAATTAACATATGCATCAATGTACAAAAACTGTCTTATAGTGTATCCATGGACCGGATTCATGGAGTGGGAGTGTGTGTGTGTGTGTGTGTGTGTACTGTGTGTGTACTGTGTCACTAGCGGTGTTGCCATCTACCTATTTTTATGTGAATTTTGGAATATCACAGTGCTGAATGTAAATGTCAAGATGCACATAAATTCTAACATGTGCACATTTGAGGCGAATAGTGTTTTTATCCAATAAGAAAAACGATGATGATTTTACATAAATCCCTTGATGTACAACAAAAACCTCACCTGACATTGACTCAGTAGAGGATGTGTGTGGCGGGAGGAGCAAACGTCAGACACAGTGGGCGTGGCGTCAGGCCTCAGAGAGGCTTTTATTAAACATAAAAATGAAACAAAAATGTGTCCAAAAGGGGGAAAAGTGTCTAAAATAAACAGGGGATCTGGTGTCCTCATTGTGCTGGGGATTCCTTGAACATTCCTTGAAATTCGTCACTATCGTTAGGATATGTCCCCAAAACTTTCAAACTGGCTGTTATTAAGCCTCTAATAAAAAATAAAAAAAACTCAACTTGATCCCAAAGAATTAAACAATTACAGACCAATTTCAAATCTCCCTTTTCTATCAAAGATACTATAAAAGGTAGTATCCTCAGAATTGTGTTCTTTCTTAGAAAAAAATGGTATCTGTGAGGATTTCCAGTCAGGTTTTAGACCGTATCATAGCACTGAGACTGCTCTTATTAGAGTTACAAATGATCTTCTCCTGTCATCCGATCATGGATGCATCTCTCTATTAGTACTACTGGATCTTAGTGCTGCGTTTGATACTATTGACCACAATATTCTTTTAAATAGACTTGAAAATTATGTTGGCATTGGCTTGGTTCGAATCGTACTTATCTGACCGGCATCAATTCGTAGCAGTGAATGACGAGGTATCATATCAATCACAAGTGCAGTATGGAGTACCTCAAGGCACAGTACTAGGGCCATTACTTTTTACACTTTATATGTTACCCTTGGGAGATATCATAAGGAAACATGGTGTTAGCTTTCACTGTTATGCTGATGATACGCAGCTCTGTATTTCTTCACCGCCTGGCGAAACATACCAATTTGAAAAACTAACAGAATGCATAGTTGAAATAAAAAATTGGATGGCAAGAAATTTTTTGCTGCTAAATTCTGAAAAAAAAAACAGAGGTGTTAATTATTGGACCTAAAACCTCTGCATGTTTTTTTCATCTAAAAGATATATCGAAATTACGACCTATGCTCACGATGTCAAATGCAGAAACGTTAATCCATGCGTTCATGACCTCAAGGATAGATTATTGTAATGCTTTATTGGGTGGTTGTTCTGCACGCTTAATAAACAAACTCCAGCTGGTCCAAAATGCAGCAGCTAGAGTTCTTACTAGAACCAGAAAGTATGACCATATTAGCCCGGTTCTGTCAGCACTGCACTGGCTCCCTATTAAACATCGTATAGATTTCAAAATCTTGCTAATAACTTATAAAGCCCTCAATGGTTTAGCTCCTCAGTACTTGAGCGAGCTCTTATCATATTATAGTCCCTCACGTCCGCTGCGTTCTCAAAATTCCGGCAATTTGATAGTACCTAGAATATCAAAATCAACTGCGGGCGGCAGATCTTTTTCACATTTAGCACCCAAACTCTGGAACAATCTACCTAACACTGTTCGGGAGGCAGACACACTCTGTCAGTTTAAATCTAGATTAAAGACCCATCTCTTTAACCTGGCCTACACTTAATACATTTCATAATCCAAATCCGTTAAAGGATTGTTAGGCTGCATTATTTAGGTCAACCGGAACCAGGGACACTTCCTATAACACCTGATGTACTCGTTGCATCAGAAGAAGAATGGCATCTTCGCTAATATTAGTATCTTTCCTTCTTATTCTGAGGTCACCGTAGCCACCTGTATCCAGATCAGACAGTCATTGCAGTCTCCCGGATCTAGTCCGTGCCCATCAGCACCCAGAGATATCCTCTACAGCCCTGAATGTCAGCAGAGACCACATCAAAGACAGATCATCAGTGAAGACCTCATCACCCAGACGGCCATCGACGCAAGACAGCGAAAACCAGATGAGTCCTCCCCAATCTGATTTTGTGGCACACCTGAACCAGCTAAATTAGGTCTTCAGACATACTTGAAACTTTCAGGTAAGTGAGTTAAAGCTGCTTTAAGATAAACTCTGCAGGATGCTGGCATCCAGGAGCAGGATTGGACACCCCTACAGATTTCATTGACAAATAACAATTTTCATGTTCCCATATGTCTTAATATACTGCATAAAATATTAATACAATTAAATACCCATATTAACATTTTAAAAGAGCTGACACCCTCATAAGATAAATCCTTAACTTTTCCACGCAATTAGGCATCCTTCTAAAGAGCTCTAAATATAGACCTAGAGTGCTCATTAAAAGGGGAGTTTGTGTAGATGAGGTTCTGTGCCTTGTCAGTGGGCAGCTATTTTTGCCCATCACCACTGTAAATGTAGTTAATTAAGGTGTCTTGGTTCTCCCGTAAGATTTAAACAGTTGTAACGTTGCACTGATATTCACAATAAGAATTAGAGCAAACACAATTACGGTTCTTCATAAATATTAATGCAGCAATAAGTGAATTCCTGCAAGAATAAATAGGATACTAATGAGATCAACAGATCATCAAAGAGCAGAGGTTTTTTCAAAGAGGTTTTTCTTGCAGGCTCAAAATTAAGGTTACTGAAGAAATTTTTGAGAAGAAAGGGATATTATTAGAGTTTCTTGGCTGCGAATCAGTGTTGGAAACTTCATTTTCCAAAGTGTTTGAAAAACTTTTTGTTAATAAATTAGATAACTTTATTGAAAAACATGAATTATTAAATGACAATCAGTACGGATTTAGGTCAAATAGGTCTACAAGCTTGGCTATTATGAAAATTATTGAAGACATTACAAATGCAATAGATAGAAATAAATATACAATAGGAGTGTTCATTGATTTAAAGAAGGCATTTGACAGATCATCAAATTCTCATTTCTAAATTATATACTTATGGAATTAGAGGAGTTGTACTGGACTGGTTAACCAGCTATTTACAACAACGACAACAATATGTTGAGCTTGACGGTTATAGGTCAGAATGTATGAATATTGAATGTGGACTTCCACAAGGCTCAATTTTAGGACCCAAACTTTTTATTTTATATATAAATGATATTTGTGAGGTTTCAAAAATGTTACACTATGTATTATTTGCAGATGATACAAATTTATATAGTTCAGGAAATGATTTGAAAACCTTAGCTAATAATATTGAAGATGAAATGGTTAAACTAAAATTGTGGTTTGATGTAAATAAATTATCTTTAAATTTGAATAAGACAAAGTTTATGATATTCAGCAATAAAAGAAAGGAGGAAGTCAGTTTATCCATAAACAATGTAATCATTGAGAAGGTGTCTGAAATCAGGTTTCTAGGAGTTACCTTAGATGAGAAATTGATGTGGAAAAGTCATATATTGCATGTAAAAAAAATAAGATGGCAAAAAGCCTATTTATTTTGAATAAGGTTAAATATAGTTACCGTATAATACAATGAAAATGTTATATTGTTCAATGTTTTTTTTATATTGTTATATTGTTCATAAATTTTACCTTATTTAAACTATTGTATAGAAATATGGGGAAATACATATCATAGCAACATTTTGTCTTTATTTATTTTACAGAAAAGAGCCATTCGTATTATTTTCAAAGCAGGATATAGAGACCACACAAATCCACTCTTTATTAGGTCAGGATTATTAAAACTTAAAGATATTGTAGAATTACAAACTTTATTAGTGATGTTCAAAGCTAGAAGCAAAGCTCTTCCACATGACTTACTAAAGTTATTTGTTTATACTTCTGAAGATGGAAATCACAGACGGCCGTATGATTTTAAACATCCAATAGAACGAACAAACCTGAAAAAAATGTGTTTGTCTGTTGCTGGAGTAAAAGCATGGAATTCTCTAAGGAAAGTTGCAAAAATATTTTGGAATTTAAAAGGAGTTATAAAAAGAAACAACTTGAATTAAAGCTGCAAGCAGCGATGGACGGGCCCTCGCACCGGGCTCACCGCCGACCTGTGGCGTATGGTGGGCACTATGCTTTTAACATAGTAAATTTAGGAGGAATATGTGAAAGTCATTTAGATGTGCCAGACTTCTTGCTGCTAGCTGGTGGCGCCAAGTGTATAACTGAATATTGGCATGCAGATGTCTTCAGGCCAGCGATTTTATCAAATATATGAAGTTTGGTGCAGATTGAACATGGCATGCTTGAGTGTAAGACATGACATATCCTGCTGCCAACAGGTGGCGCTATTACGGAATATTGGCTTTTAGATGTCTTCAGGCCAAGACTCTTGCCAAACATGTCAAGTTTGGTGCAAATTGTACATTGCATGTTTAAGTTAGTGTAAAACAAGTAATTTGCTGTTGCCAGCTGGTGGCGCTATGATTGTAATAGAATATTGGCCTTTAGATGTGTTCAGGCCAGGACTCTTATCAAACATGTGAAGTTTGGGGCAAATCGGACTTTGCATGGTTGAGTTACAACAACTTCCTCTTTCATCGCATTAACAGCATGCTTTAGCACTTAGTAAGTGTTGCTAGCATGTTTGAGCTTGTTTTTAGCATGTTTAATACTCAATTGTTATTTTAGTGTGTTGCTAATAGTGTATCACAGTGATAAACGTCACTTCCTGTTGACAGTAGGTGGTGCTATGACTATAACTGAATATTGGCATGTAAATGTGTTCAGGTCAGGACTCTTATCAAACATGTTAAGTTTGGGGCTGATTGGACATTGCATGTCTGAGTTACAGTAACGTCCTGTTTCATTGTATTATTAGCATGCTTTAGCACTTAGCTAAGTGTTGCTAACATGTTATAGCATGTTTCTAGTATGTTGCTACCCTATTTAACACTTGTTGATATTTTTAAAATGTTGCTAGGCATCCACAACAGTATTAAACATGTGACTTCCTGTTACCAGCAGGTGGTGCTATGACTATAACTGAATACGGGCATGGGCATGTGTTCAGGCTAGAATTCTTATCAAACATGTTAGGTTTGGGGTAGATTGGACATCGTATGCCTGAGTTAGAGTAACTTTCTGTTTCATTGTATTATTAGCATGCTTTAGCATATTAGCTAAGTGTTGCTACCATGCTTTAGTATGTTTGTAGCATGTTGAATATTAAGTTTGGGTCAGATTGGACATTATATACATGAGTTACAGTAATTTCCTTTTGTCTTTGTATTAATATCATGCTTTAGCTCTTAGCTAAGTGTTGCTAGAATGTTTTAGCATGTTTCTAGCATGTTGCTAGCCTATTTAAGACTTGTTAATGCTTTTCAGTATGTTGCTAGGAGTCCGTAACAGTGTTAAACATATCACTTCCTGTTGTCAGCAGGTGGCGCTATGACTATAACTGAATATGGGCACTGACGTGTGTTCAGGCCCGGACTGTTATCAAACATGTGAAGTTTGAGGCAGATCGGATATATAGTTATAACAGAGTTATAGCAACTTCCTTTTTCATAGCAAAACATCAAAGTTTGTCAGGCCGCCAGGGACACGCCCTTCGACAAAAACTCTAAACCTTCGCAATTTAACATCGTAAAGGCCTTATGATGACACACAGCAAATTTGAAAATGATCGGATAAAAACTGTAGGAGGAGTTCGTTAAAGTACGAGGCCTGAAAATGGCAAAAACTGCACAAAAATCGTACAGGAAATTCAATAAACGGACTTCCTGTTGGGTTTCGGATGTTGCAGCAGGAGACTTTTTTGTAGGTATTGGTGTGTTACATGTGTGTACCGAGTTTCGTACATGTACGTGAAACGTAGCTCGAGGCGCACTCCGTTGAAATTTTATAGGTGGCGCTATCGAGCCATTTTGCCACACCTACTTCTGAAAACCATATCAGATGTAAATTTTCGCCAGGTCTGATGCGTGTGTAAAGTGTCGTGAGTTTTCGAGCATGTTTAGGCCCTCAAAAGTGCCCAAACAGTTGAAAAAAAAAATTTAAATTAAAGCTGCAAACAGCGATGAACGGGCCCTTGCACCCGGGCTCACCGGCGACCGGTGGATTTAGGAAAACAGCAAACGGTGGGCAGTATGCTTTTAATACAGTAAATATAGGAGAAAAAAATCATAAGTCATTTAAATGTGCCAAACTTGCCGCTGCCAGCTGGTGGCGCTATGCCTATAACTGATTATTGGCATGTAGATGTGTTCAGGCCAGCACTATTATCAAACATATGAAGTTTGGTGCAGATTGACCTTGGTATGTTTGAGTTAGTGAAAGATATGATATATCCTGCTGCCAACAGGTGGCGCTATAATAATATCTGAATATTGGCCTTTTGGTGTCTTCAGGCCAGGACTCTTACCAAACCTGTGAATTTTGAGGCACTGAGTTATAACAACTTCTATGTCCATGGCGAAACAACAAACTTTGTCAGGCCGCCACAGACACGCCCTTTAACGAAAACTCAAGATCTTTGCAATTTAACATCTCTAAGGCCTCTGGATCAGACTGACCAAATATAATGTTGATATCATTAAATCTCTAGGAGGAGTTGCTATAAACCTAACCCCCTGCAAGGACCTCAGTTAATGCCAACTGTGAACCAATATGCTACATTTTCCCTATATTCTGATGATGATGATGATAAGAACATGTAATTCATGATGATAACAAAATGTTATTATTGCTTGCATTACATCCACCATTTCTGCTTAAATGTCATTGTTACCTATCTGTTCAATTTGTATGTGGATATTGCTTTGCTGGTGACTCCTGTTATAAGACATCACTCTTAAGTGCTACATAACTAGCACTTAATTAGGAAAATGGTGCCCAGTTGGCACATGCATTCACAGTAACCCTCTGCCAGTTTGGATTTAAAGTTTACAGAATTGAAAGGGTTACACTTTAAAATCAACACACAGACACATACTGTGAAGCAGGTCCACTGCTGGGAGGTCCGTGGAAAAAAAAACAACAAAAAAAAGAAGATGGCTTGACCCGTAGAAGTAAACGAAAGGTGATTTATTTACAGTGCACCAAAAGAAGAAACCATCCAGCAACGAGAGTATTTACATACGTGTTCATTCCAAAAACAAGTACAAATAAACAAAAAAATATATAAATAATATATTCAAACGAGTATCCACCATATACCACAGGATAGTTTTGCTTACGGCACCGCAGTAGCACGTTTGCCGACCTGATGAACAAGCCAAGATATGAGCCTGGCCTCCCTTCTTATAGGCCAGGCTCCACCCCCTACCTGGAGGGTACCATTGATCGGTAAGTATTAATCTCCTTTTAGCCCCCACAAACATCACATAAACACCAATTCTCATTCTGAAACCAACATTACACATAAAAATAAAATAAACCATTAAGACATAAAAATAACACAACTAATCAACATTTAATATCTTTTTTTTCTCCACAGAAAAGACGACCGTTCCCCACACAAAAATCAACATTGGTTTTGTCAGACTATGATCGCATTGCGCCGCCCCGGCGCAAGCGTGACGTCATAGGCGGGCGCCGCTAGATCGTTCGGTTTGGTCGTGGCGTCATAAGCGGGCGCCGCTCGATCGTTTGGTTTGGCCGGCTAACGTGGGAGTCCGACTCCTTCCCACCCAAACACATAACAAAACGAACAAAAAAAAGAAAGAAAATAAAACTTCAAACTAACAACAGTGAGTATGTGTGGTTTATTCAGGGTATGTATACTGTAAAGAGGGGAGAAAAGTGAGTGACATGTCCGTGTGCCATCCAGATTACGTGTGCACCCGCTCTCTGATGGCTAAAACGCAGAGGTTGGAATGAAGTAAGTGTATATGTATATGTATACTGTGTATGCCAGTACTGCCGTTCCCAGCGGTGAAGATCAACTCTTCACATCACCTTCCCCCTCTCCAAGCCGCATACTGTCCGGGTAACGAGACAGGTAGTCGGCTACCAAGTTAAGCCTCCCAGGCCTATGTCGTACCTTGAAACTGTAGGGCTGGAGAGCTAGGTACCATCTCGTGATGCGGGCATTGTGATCTTTCATCGTGTGAATCCACGTCAATGCCCGATGGTCCGTCTCCAGGTCAAACTCTCTTCCCAAGAGGTAGTAGCGGAGGGATTCCAGGGACCATTTCATTGCGAGACACTCCTTCTCGATGGTGGAATACCTGGTTTCTCTGGGCAACAGGAACACAACTGGCTTCTCCTCTCCCGCAGCCCCCTGGGCTAATACCGCTCCAATTCCCTTATCTGAAGCGTCCACTTGCACCAGGAACCGCTGATCAAAGTTGGGGCTTTGTAGGACTGGGCCGGAGCACATCCTCTCTTTTAGGGTGTTGAACGCTTCCTCACAGGCACCAGTCCATTCCACCGGGTTCTTACCAGTCTTAGTTAGTAAATCTGTTAGTGGTGTTGCAATGTGAGCAAAGTCCGGGATAAATCTGCGGTACCAGCCCACTAGGCCCAGGAAGGATCTCACATCCTTTTTCGTCCTAGGTCGGGGACTGTGCTGAATTGCTTCCACCTTGCACACCTGGGGTCGCAGTTCACCATTGCCCAGATGGTATCCCAGGTAGCTGGTCTCTTGCCTAGCCCACTCACACTTTGCCACATTCAAGGACAGGCCCGCTGCCTGGATCTTCCCCAGAGTATGCCGTAGATGTTCTAGGTGGTCTGCCCATGTATTGCTGTAGATCACAACATCATCCAAGTATGCAGCAGACCACCTCTCGCAACCCTGGAGAACCTGATCCATGAGTCGCTGGAAGGTCGCAGGTGCCCCGTGCAGCCCAAAGGGTAGTACCGTAAATTGGAACAGTCCCACTGGCGTCCTAAACGCCGTGTATGGTTTAGAGTTTGGATCCAGGGGCACCTGCCAGTACCCCTTACACAAATCCAAGGTAGTGATGTACTGGGCCTGTCCTATCCGCTCCAGCAAGTCATCAATTCTAGGCATCGGGTAAGCATCAAACCTTGACTGGGCATTAAGTTTGCGGAAGTCGACACAAACACGCAAGGATCCATCCTTCTTCGGAACGATGACGAGGGGGCTACTCCATTCACTGTTGGATGGTTCGATTACACCGAGTAGCTTCATCATCTCTATTTCCTCCTTCAAGGGTTTCAGTAGTCTCTCTGGTATTCGGTATGGCCGTTGTCGTGAAGGAGTTGTATCTGTAAGGTGGATGCTGTGCTGTACCAGTTCTGTCCGTCCAGGCCTCTGACGAAACAGTAATGGGAAGCAATCCAAGAGGTCTTGCATTTCAGCCCTTAAGGGGTCATTCAGATGGCTCAAGTTCACTGTTGCAGGGCGTTTCTGAGGACTCACCTCTGGAGCTGGCTCATCCTCCTCCTCATCATCTACCTTCCTTAACATCAGCGACCTCTCTGGTGTCTTATTGGGTGCTTCTTTCCATTCTTTCAACAAGTTCACATGATACGTCTGGTGCAACTTCCTTTTATTAGGGTGGTGAATCTCATAGGTTACTGGTCCCATCTTCCTTACCACAGTGTATGGCCCTTGCCACTTTGCTAGGAGCTTGTTCGTGGAGGTGGGTAACAGTAACAGCACCTTTTGTCCTGGCTGTAATTGACGGAACCGTGCCTGTTGATCGTACCACTTCTTCTGTGACGCTTGTGCTTGCTGCAGGTTTTCCTTTGCTTGTTCTCTGTAGTGCTCAAGCCGATCTCTCATCTCCAGGATGAACTTTACAATGCTTCTGTCCTCTGTTCCAGCAATGGGCCCCATCCAGGCTTTCTTCAACAAATCCAGCGGGCCCTGGACTGGCCATCCATAGAGGAGTTCAAAAGGGGAGAATCCAGTTGAGACCTGGGGTACTTCCCTATAGGCAAATAAGACAAAAGGCAGCCACTTGTCCCAGTCACGTCCTGTGTCTGTGACAAACTTCCGCAGCATGCTCTTCAGTGTTTGATTGAACCTCTCCACCAGTCCATCAGTTTGTGGATGGTAGGGACTCGTTCTCACCGCGGTGATACCCAGTTGCTGGTGGAGCTGCTTCATCAGGCGGGAAGTAAAGTTTGTCCCTTGGTCAGTTAAAATCTCCTCTGGGATGCCTACCCGGGAGAATAGCTGGATGAGAGCATGGATGACTTTCGGCGTAGTGATGGTGCGAAGTGGGAAGGCTTCCGGGTACCTTGTCGCGTAGTCACAGATGACCAAGATGTATCGGTGTCCCGCACTGCTCTTCTCAAGCGGTCCCACAATGTCCATGGCGATGCGTCGAAAGGGGGTAGATATGATGGGTAGCGGATGTAGTGGAGCTCTGCCCCGCTGACGCACAGTACTGGTCTTTTGGCATGTGGAACATGTAGTGCAGTATGTTTGGACATCAGTGTACATGGTTGGCCAGTAGAATCGTGAACTAATGCGTGTGTATGTTTTGTGTTGGGCCAGATGTCCTGCCCATGGAACTGTATGTGCTAGATGTAACACTAGGGGGCGACAAGACAGGGGGACAATTAAACGTAAGACATCACCCGTTTGCACATACAGCACATCATTTTGCAAAACATACTGTTCATTGCCTACATTAGAATCACTTGTACAACCAACTTTTGCAAACAACGGTTTCAAAGTTTCATCCTCCCGTTGCAGTTCACTAATGTTTTCTGGGACCTGCCAGCCATTAACCTCAAGACCCTCTGTGGAAGGTTTGGGGACTGGAGTACCCATGTACTTTATGAGGCGCCGCTGGCGGCGTGTCTTTCTCGGGCCTTTAGTCCCGCCCTGCAGCAGACTACTATCCAAGTCTGGCAAGGGCTGAACACCTGCCTTAGCTTGGGCCCTTGTAACAGCGGGAAAAGATTGTTCAGTGTCATGAGTGGTCACATTGATATCAGCCTCAACCTTCAGGTTATCATCCTGGTCAACATTCACATCAGTAATCAGCAAATCAGTCAGCACAGGCATGTCCCTTCCCAAAATCATATCAGCAGGCAGATTGTCCACTACTGCTACATTTAGCATGTACACCTGGTCCTGCACACCAACTAACACTTCTGCCCGGGGATACCGCTTTACATCCCCATGTACACATTGAACTGCCGTTGTAGAAGCATAGTTGACATTAGAGACATGACAAGACTTAATAAGAGACAATGAACTACCAGTGTCCAGCAAAGCTTTCAGAGAGTGTCCATTAACAGAAATGTCCAAAACCATTTGTCTAGCTTTCCCCACCCCATCAAAGTCAGTAACATTGTCTTCTTCCCTAGGGGCATAACAGAATCCAGTCAATTTGGACTTCCTTACCGGGCACACTGAAGCCTTGTGCCCTGGCTGCTGACATGAAAAACAAATGAGTCTTTGACCAGATGTAATTTTAAGCCCTTGTGTACCTGCTGTAATCTCTTGGGGTTGGTGGCTCAATTCAGCCCCATAACCAGTAGCATGTTGGGTATAGCGTGCTTTACCTTTAGGGGGTTGAGAACGAGGAACAGTCCTGTGAGCATTCATGTACTGCTGGGCCAACTTGGCGGCTTCCAGTCCTGATGTTGGCTCGTGCTCCTTAACCCAGGTTCGGCTGTCGAAAGGAAGCACTCGAAGTAACTGTTCCAAGATTACGAGTTCTCCAACCTCCTCTTTGGTATGCAGATCCGGTCTTACCCAGCGCTGGTAGAGATTTCGCAGACGATGATACGTTTCTGTTGGAGACTCCCCCTCTGGCACTGTCACTGCCCGGAATCGTTGACGGTAAGTCTCTGGTGAGATGTTAAACTTCTGCAGCAGTGCATCTTTCAAGTCGTCGTAATCATCTGCTTGATCCTCATCCATCCCAAGGTATGCTTCCAACGCCCGTCCAGTCAACAGTGGCACCAACCGACAGCTCCACTCCTCTCTTGGCCACCGCCAGGCCCTGGCCAGTCTCTCAAACCTCCGAAGATAGCTCTCGATGTCATCCCCCTCCTGTAGAACTGGCACCGGCATCTCCGTTCGACGAGGTGGCAAATTCGGCTGAGTAGAAGCTCTTGGTGGTGAATCAGTAAGTTGAGCTGGTGCGTAGTCTGTGAATACCCTCTGTGGTGCAGGAGTCGGTAGTTCCATCCGCATGCTCCTGGTATCACTTGGAGTCACTGTTGCAGGCCTGACTGTCTGCAGAATGGACTCTCGTAACCCTTGGAGCTCCCGAAGATACCTGTCCTCCCTTAGCTTCTGCGCACCCAGAAACTCTCTCATGAGGCTCACCATGCCCTTACTGGAATGAGATGGACCTGGCTCACTCTGGGCACTTGGAAGCCCCATTGATGGCTCCTCCTCCTCTGAAGATGTCCCCAGCGTGTCCCATGCAACATCTTCTTTGACAACATCCTTTGCCTGGGAACGCAAACCAGGTCTTTTCCCTTTTAGCGCTTTCCTACGGGTAGCCATCCCACCGCTGCCACCAACTGTGAAGCAGTAGACCCTTGCAGGTCCACTGCTGGGAGGTCCGTGGAAAAAAAAACAACAAAAAAAAGAAGATGGCTTGACCCGTAGAAGTAAACGAAAGGTGATTTATTTACAGTGCACCAAAAGAAGAAACCATCCAGCAACGAGAGTATTTACATACGTGTTCATTCCAAAAACAAGTACAAATAAACAAAAAAATATATAAATAATATATTCAAACGAGTATCCACCATATACCACAGGATAGTTTTGCTTACGGCACCGCAGTAGCACGTTTGCCGACCTGATGAACAAGCCAAGATATGAGCCTGGCCTCCCTTCTTATAGGCCAGGCTCCACCCCCTACCTGGAGGGTACCATTGATCGGTAAGTATTAATCTCCTTTTAGCCCCCACAAACATCACATAAACACCAATTCTCATTCTGAAACCAACATTACACATAAAAATAAAATAAACCATTAAGACATAAAAATAACACAACTAATCAACATTTAATATCTTTTTTTTCTCCACAGAAAAGACGACCGTTCCCCACACAAAAATCAACATTGGTTTTGTCAGACTATGATCGCATTGCGCCGCCCCGGCGCAAGCGTGACGTCATAGGCGGGCGCCGCTAGATCGTTCGGTTTGGTCGTGACGTCATAAGCGGGCGCCGCTCGATCGTTTGGTTTGGCCGGCTAACGTGGGAGTCCGACTCCTTCCCACCCAAACACATAACAAAACGAACAAAAAAAAGAAAGAAAATAAAACTTCAAACTAACAACAGTGAGTATGTGTGGTTTATTCAGGGTATGTATACTGTAAAGAGGGGAGAAAAGTGAGTGACATGTCCGTGTGCCATCCAGATTACGTGTGCACCCGCTCTCTGATGGCTAAAACGCAGAGGTTGGAATGAAGTAAGTGTATATGTATATGTATACTGTGTATGCCAGTACTGCCGTTCCCAGCGGTGAAGATCAACTCTTCACACATACACACAATATATAAAATGTTGCCATCCAGTTTCATTTGTTAATATTAACTATATTAGTTAACATGAACAATAACATGAACATATATGTGCATTTCTTCCTCAAACATTGTCTGCAAAACAGCATGTTCCACTGCCCTCTCTCCCTCCCTCCCTTTCACCCCTCCCCCCTGCACTCACTCTGACTGTCACATAGATAGACTGTCAGGCAGAGTGAGAGCTGGTTTCTGGTTTCTTTTTTAAATTTTCTTTAATTCATAGAAGCTTGTATAAAATTGATATTAACAGCACTTGCTCAGAATGATTAGATCTCTGTGTGAAAAAAGTTTTAAAGAGTTTGGATGCTGCACTTTTAAGATAGAAAAAAATTACGCTTATCTTTTTTACTATATTTTTAAAAAATCACCACGTCAACATCGTTCAAGATATCCCAAATCCGCTCGCAATTTAGCATCTTCAGAATCTTCTCTTCATGTTAATAAAGTTTGGTGTGAACAGCTTGTTCTTCTTAGGAGAAGTATGAATTTTTTTACAGCCTGATTTTTCCAAAAATCCACATTCAAATCAAAATAGCCGGCTTCCTGTTGGTCTTAGCTAATGAGTTTAATTTAGAAAGTTGTCCAGATTGATGAGAACAATATATGTACAGAGTTTGGTGACTGTAAGAAAAACTAACCCCCCAACTTTTGTCAAAAGATGGCGCTATAGAGTGCCTGCTCCACACCCATTTATGGCCTTTTGCCAGTGTCTAACTATCATTAATATTGATGTGTGTGTTGAGTTTCATGAAATTCTAAGCATGTTATCTGCCTCGAAAAGACAGGAACCTAATTTTAAAGTTTGACACGTTGCCATGGCAACAGCATTTGATTTATCATCGACCCCTTTACATATTCTCATCGGCTGTGTTTTGACATTATTTTGATGAAGTTTGAAGAAAATCGAGTAAAATTAAGAGGCTGATTTCAAAGCATTTTGAAAATGACACACTTCCTGCTGCCAGTTGGTGGCGCTATAACTTTGACACATAATAGTCATGTTTATGTAGTCGGCATCATACAACGAACAAACTGGTGAAGTTTCATCAGAATCAGGCAATGTGTGCAACAGTTATTAGACACTTCCTGTTTCTCATTTCTCATACCCCATCCGAAGTTTTTTTTACCTTAGTCAAACATTTATGGAGATATTAGAGTTTTTCGAATTGCTTGTTACAGGAGTGAATGGTACATGTGATGTATCTCATAAATTGCACCACTAAAGCCGATCCCTACTAGTCTCAAAAACTACAAATGGCGACACGTCGACGTCACTTCCCTGGTTTGAAAAAAGCACGTAAAAGTCCTCCTACAAGTTGACATGCACACAGATGTAGTAGGAGAACTTTTACGTGCTTTTTTCAAACCAGGGAAGTGACGTCGACTTGTAGTTTCTGAGACTAGTAGTTCTCGGGTAAAACGTGTTTTTAAAACACTCATGGTGGACTTACAAATGTTCTGATGCAGCGTTTTGTGAGTACATAACCTATTTACACTACTGTACAAGTTTGGTAAGATTACTTGCACGTTTAGTGGTGCAATTTACGAGATACATCACATGTACCATTCACTCCTGTAACAAGCAAAAAAAAACTTCGGATGGGGTATTTAGATGGGCTTCGGAGTGCATAGCAACGAAGTCAATTCTACTCCGAACCATCCCTTTAAGTGCCCGGAAGGTTTAAAAAAATAAAAAAATAAGAATCCTTAGGACAACAAGAGGGCCTTCGCCCATTCTAATAAGAATCCTTAGAAGAACAAGAGGGCCTTCGCCCTTTTGGGCTCGGGCCCTAATAAACGGAGCAATTCCAATAGGGTCCTCGCACTGCAGTGCTCGGGCCCTAATTATATAAAACGGAATTTGATTTTGTTTGTAAGTGATCATTGTAAAATGTTTAAACAAATATCATATATGTTGGAGTTTGGGTGATGGTGGAGGGAACAATGTTAATTTTATCTACTAATTATGTTAATATATTTTGGGTGATGCTGATGTCATCTATTATTTATGGTAATAAATTTTGGGTGATGGTGGAGGGAAAAATGTTAATGCCATCTACTATTTATGTTTATAAAGGGGGCAGATAAATATAAGAAAATTATTATTCTATCTGCTCCTTTCTGATCATGGAAATGTAAAGGAAAATTCAAATGAATTGTATGTGCCTTGTACAAATAATACATTTTCATGAAAGGAATAAAGAGAAATGATGATGATGATGATCTAATCACCTCAACATGATCAACATAGTGTGAATGCTTAGATAAAAATTAATGCTTAATAACAAATATGTTGAAGATTAGTTGTAGATTCATGAAGTTATATGCTGTATAATCATTATATTGAAACCTCTCCCACATTGACCTATATTTAAAAAGGTATGCTTTTTTTCTTCAACTCTAAAATGAGTGTATCAGATAAGGAAAACACCCAAAATGTGTACTATTGGTGGTACTCCGGGACTAGGGTTGGGGCAGTCAGACTAAAAAGCAGCACTGGACAGAGTGGCCCACAGTTCTCGCTCCACAAACCAATGTTTAACACCACTTACTAACTTAACAATATAACAAACCTCCTGAGACCCGAGAGTTTGCCTGGTGTGCATTTTTTAATTGTTCTTGCTATTTGGGATAAGTAGGACATAATAAGTATAATACCTAAAATTTGTTTTTGTACAGGAAGTAGTTTTTGCATAAAAGGATGTCCTCATGTGAGGACAGTGGGTCTATCATAACTTTATGAAATATTATTTGCTGTTGGGGCCAGAAGGTCCTAATTAGTCAAAATTCTAAATTTCAGCTCAATACAATAAGTAGTTCTCTCAAAAATGAATGTCCTCATACGAGTACAGTGGGTCTATCTTACTGTATGACACAAATAGACTCCATTGGTAAAAAAAAGTTCATTTGACACATTTTCACAGTTTATTTGAAAATGTAAACATCAGAGTGTATAGCCTACATAAAATGTAAACAGCCTGAAACATGGCTAATAAAAAAGCTAAAGTGCAAACTGTAACAGTAACAGTCCAAAAACAGCTGAATTCAGCAGAGCAGCCTTTGAACTTTTTTTTCTAACTAGCTCCCTCTATCTTTCCAGCCTGTCTGGAATAGCCCCTATTGACCGGTGTTAAAATGCTGCAAAGCAGTTCCGTTCACTTTGCAAGCACAGACGCACATTGCATGTAATGCATGGCACACGGTATTTCCCAGCGCAGCCTTGCACGGTGGCCGAGAGAGCTCAACGCGCTGCAACCTAAGAAAACACATGCAAACTGAAAAAAAACGACAACAAATAAAAAAAAACATCATCAGTTTGACAACACAGGCGCTGCAAATCCTCGCAATGCAAACACAAATATGGAAACACGCTGCAAACACAAAAAAGCGCTGCAAACACACGAACGTGGTGCAAATAATAAAAAAGCGCAGCAAACTAAAAAAAAGCGTTGCAAACACAAAAAAGCGCTGCAAACACACGAACGTGCTGCAAAAAATAAAAAAAGCGAAGTGAATGGCTGTTGGTCAGAGCAGAGGTGTTGTCTGTGAACTAAAAGGTGATAGTTCATCTTTATTACCTTTTAGTTCTTCACGGACAACACCTCTGCTCTGACCAACAGCCACTGAACAAATAATCAGCTCCCAGATGGGTTTGTCACTTTTTGAGATCCCCCTGAAACATTTCCGTTGTGCTCCATCTTATTTGCAACACTTTTTTTGTGTTTGCAGCGTTTTTTTTTTTGTGTGTGTTTGCAGCGCTTTTTTATTGTTTGCAGCACGTTCGTGTGTTTGCAACACTTTGTGTTTGCACCGCTTTTTTGTTTGCAGCGCTTTTTATTGTTTGCAGCACGTTTGTGTGTTTGCAGCACTTTTTTGTGTTTGCAGCGTTTTTTTTGTGTGTTTGCAGCGCTTTTTTATTGTTTGCAGCACGTTCGTGTGTTTGCAACACTTTTTTGTGTTTGCAGCGGTTTTTTTTGTGTTTGCAGCGTTTTTTTGTGTTTGCAGCATTTTTTTTTGTGTTTGCAGCACTTTTTTATTGTTTGCAGCACGTTTGTGTGTTTGCAGCACTTTTTTGTGTTTGCAGCGTTTTTTTTTTGCAGCGCTTTTTTTGTGTTTGCAGCGCTTTTTTATTTGCAGCACGTTTGTGTGTTTGCAGCACTTTTTTTGTGTTTGCAGCGCTTTTTTGTTTGCTGCGCTTTTTTTATTGTTTGCAGCACGTTCGTGTGTTTGCAGCGCTTTGTGTTTGCAGCGATTTTTTATTGTTTGCAGCACGTTTGTGTGTTTGCAGCGCTTTGTGTTTGCAGCGATTTTTTATTGTTTGCAGCACGTTTGTGTGTTTGCAGCGCTTTGTGTTTGCAGCGATTTTTTATTGTTTGCAGCACGTTTGTGTGTTTGCAGCACTTTTTTTTGTTTGCAGTGCTTTTTTATTGTTTGCAGCACGTTCGTGTGTTTTTCGCGCTTTTTGTGTTTGTAGCGCGTTTGCATTGCGAGGATTTGCAGTGCCTGTGTTGTCAAACTGATGAAGATGTTTTTATTATTTGTTGTTGTTTTTTTCTGTTTGCATGTGTTTTCTTAGGTTGCAGCGCATTGAGCTCTCTCGGCGACCATAGCCTTGTGCTCTGCAATGGGGTTTTTCAAGGCCACCATCTCCAAGTTGTCTGCAATTGCCATGAGCAGTCGTTCTGCTCTTGACAATGAAAGTTTTGCTGTAATGATAACATATTTTGATGTCATTCTAGAATGATTTATCAGGATTCTAGCATGATTCACCTTGATAAACCATATTGTAGTATTATTTACTATGATTTACCATGTTTCAAGTGTGATTTACCATGATTTACTCTGCTCACACACACACACACACACACACACACACACACACACACACACACACACACACACACACACACACACACACACACACACACACACACACACACACACACACACACACACACACACACACACACAGACAAATGTTGTTTTTCAATTCTTTTGCTTTCCACCTAAATATTCCTAAGTTTAGCTAACCACATGGTAGAATAAATAACATAATATAGTCCCAATGTCCTCAAACGAGTGCTTCACATTTACTGATGTCCTAGAGTGTTACTATTACTAAAATATGTCAAATTTGAATCCCCATATGATACTACAGACAGTATTGTACATAAATAAATTTGTTTCATTCATAAAATTTGAATAGATTTTTTACCTGGGTCATTTTTCTTTCGGAAACTGGTGTAGAACTTTTTTGCTGATTTTCCAGCCATTTTCTTCTCACTGACAATGGTGTAATGTTGTGATATCACCACAAGATGATGGGGGCAGTGTCCCTAAATGTGGCCAACTGTTCTAAGATTTACAAATTTGACTATCTTTGTGGCAAGAGGCAAAAATGTAATGTCCTCATATGAGGTCGCAGGGTCTCAGGAGGATAACAAATAAATATAAATTATATTTCAAAATTTTAACTAAATCTTTTTTGTACTTATCATTATTAATAAATTACTGTCTAGTTTTTCCTGGTGTGCAGAATTATGAAGAATTTTTATACAGCTCTTTTCTGTCTAGTTGCACAAGATGCCGTTGGTGGATATACTTGTTGTGCAACCTTCAGATTTACTGGAAACATTTCATAAGAAACTTGGCTAGATAGATATAATTAATGTTTTTTTTTTTTTTTTTTCAAATTAAATAGGGTATAGTGATATATCAAAGACAAGAAAACACGTTCTCATTACATTACTGCGTTCAGCATCAGTGGTTTGTCAAAAAACAAGGGGGATCTCTTCATTCAAACACAAAACACTTCTTCTCTGACTGTTGGGGACATGATCTGTACATTCTCATTGTGCATAGAACAACTCTATCTATAAGATCTGACAAGATCATAAGGTTCGCGACTATCGAAGAGATGCTCAGAGATTTTAACCGGCAATGTGTATATAATTTAACATAATTATTTTAGGTTTGCATTTATTAAAACATCTGTGTTTGTATTTCCCTGTGTATTTTTTATTAATTACTATTTATATGTTTTGTGCAAATGAATTTAAGAGCATCTGTTGCATGAATCATAGTTACAGTCAGGGCTCGAATTGAAGGGGGATGGCATCCCCGCTGTTAAAAAAAAAATGACAAAAAGCATCCACTCTGTAAAACCACCATCCCCCTCTACCATCCCCTGTAGATTAATTTTATGTAAAACTTATGCAAATGAAATGTTAAAATTAAAAAAGCAGAGGCAAGTTTTTGTCATTTTTTGCACAAAATGGTTCAATGCGACTTTTGAAGTAAAAAAGAAAGAAGACAACAGAAGATATATTTCCTTGATTAGAATTTAAAGACAATAAATAATTTATTAAAATAAATCATTTTTTAAAACAGGGACCTGCTGCCACCTACTGGCGGTTTTATTGTCATATTTATCTATGACAGGCAAACACCAGGCATAAAACACATTCAGCAAAATATTGTTTAATTATCATTATTAACCAAAATCCTTCTATTTCAGGCCCTAGAAGAAAACAGCTTATAAATCATAGTTCATTTATAAAGCTTTTTTTTTTTTTTTTTTTTACAAATATTGTAATCATTGTGTAAAATTATCGGACTCCTGCCCTACAAATTTTTTTTTTTTTTACAATTCGACCACTGACTATTATCAAAGCAAAGATGCAGTAAATTGCTTTCCTGGATTGACATTTCACTCACTAACATTAGGCAGTTTCATTTATATGTGACTTAGTGTTGAGGATCGCATTATTTCTCATATGCATATGCTTACATATGAGATTGCTCGTTTCTGCTTCTTCCTCGTCTGTGCTTTTGATCGGCACATTCTAGACTCATTCAGGAGAGAGGCTCTCTTATCACCTCCTCCTCCACACCACCAGAGGGAACCCACTCCTGAATACTAATTCAGTCTCATTCGGACTCCATTTCCCACACTCCTTCATTGCTGGGACTGACACACCCCCCACACACACACACCTACACCTCACCTTACTGATGCCATATAAGCCACACACACACACACACACACACACACACACACACACACACACACCTGCTCACAGTGAAGTCTTGATTTGCCCCGGCTATCATTTCTGAGCGTTATTCTACTGTTTTGCCTATCTCGTTGTGATCTTAGACTGTTTATCATTGCCGAACCCTTTCTGTTTTCCCTGACCCTGGACTGTTATCTGGATTATTGATTATCGCTGCCTGCCCCGACCCACACCTGCTATTGTTATCCCTTTGTCTAGTCTACGTAAGATTTGTTTACGGTGTTTGACCTTGTTTGTTTGACTATGTGTTTAATAAAGAGCTGCAAATGGATCCCCATTCTTCTGACCCATCCTTACAAAATACTTTGCCAAACAGTGATCCAGCAGCCGTAGCACAGCTGACTACCGAGCTTTCAGCCCAAGCCGCTCACATAGCTTTGCATCAACACCAGCTCTCCCGCTTAACCATGCTCACCGAGGCGCTCGTCAAACCATTACAGAGCCTGCAGCTAACACCGTCAGCGCCCGCACCTGGGGTCCAGTCCGCCATGTCGCAATCACCCGCCGCCATAGCCACTGCTACAAGCTAGCCTGCTACCATCAGTCCACGTCTAGCCTTCCCTGAGAAATTCGACGGAGATCCAGCTAAATATAAGGGATTTCTGCTTCAATGCTTCAACAGCCCACACTATACCACACTGATTGTACCCACATTGCTTTTGTGTATTCACTACTCACCGAGAGGGCGTTAGATTGGGCGACCATGGTGTGGTGTGCGGAGGGCCCGGCTTTCCCCACATTCGAGGCCTTCCTTCACCTGTGCCTCTACTGTGGTCAAGCTGGTCATGTGAAATATTCCTGCCCCATCCGACCAGCTAACCAACCATGAGCGGTGAGTGTTAATATCCTTCCCACCTCCAGTATTAAATTGCCAGTCAACATTCTCACCACTGATCTTTCCATTACCACCACCGCTTTAATTGACTAATTGACTGGTGCCGCTGGTAATTTCATGTCATATGAATTCGCTCAGCAGCTCAATATTACCCTCAACACTTGTTCCTCTTCTTTGGCAGTGGAGGCGCTATATGGCAGGCCGCTCGGTGAAGGAAGGGTGCAGAATGTCACAGAGGATGTACACATGCAGATTGGAGCCCTTCACGATGAACTCATTTACTTTTATGTCATCCATTCTCCTCATCATACCATAATCTTAGGATTACCCTGGCTTTGAACACACAACCCACACATTTCTGATCCGCATTAGAAAGGGGGATAAGTGGAAAACCGCCTTTTCGACCAGTAGTGGGCACTACGAGTACCGCGTTATGCCCTTCGGCCTGGCCAACAGTCCTTCGGTGTTTCAATCCTTCATGAATGACGTGTTTCGGGACATGCTGGCAAATAGGTGATTGTCTAAATTGACAACATCTTGATTTATTCCAACTCCCTATCTGAACATACTAGTGTTGTCACGATACTGGAATTTCTAACTTCGATACGATACCTTAAAAAATATCGATATTCGATACCATTTTCGATACCACAGAGAAAAAAACTGCCACAATATTAAAGGGGTAAATTTCTTTTTTAATTGAAAGATAAATGTAACAAGATAAAATGACAATGAGGAATGTGCATATGTACACTGCTACAGCCCTGTTCAGCTTCTTAGCTTCATTTGAGTTTGTTTCATACTTTATTTGCTGTTCAAATACAAATACAGCTGGTAGTGTAGGTTGTGAGTGTTTTGTTTTTGTTGTTTAACAAACTTTTTTTTCTTTTTAGACCACACTTTTAAAATGAACTGAACTATAACTAATCTTAGAACTTAAGTTAATGGTAAAAGATATTTGTTAACATTAGTTAACATGAATAAACAATGAAAAATACTTCCAAAACATTTATTAATCTTAGTTAAAAGTTAATTTAAACTAACATTTACTGTACTGTACTAATACATGAATTAATTAAAATAGTTTTTATTGGACCAGAGCCAAAAAGATCAGTTGCAATTTTATTACCTACCGTTATCAAAAATTTAAATATACTGTAACAAATGCATTGCTCATCGTTCATGAATGCTGGTTAATACATTAACATTATTTGACAAACAGATTTTAATGTCAGATAATCACCGATCCATGCAAACATGCATGCATCACACGCGAAAACAATGCTCAGTTGCTCACTGGATCGAAATTAAGACAAATTGCATTATTTAACTAATATTTGTTTTTTAAATAAAGTTAAATAAGCACAAGTTCATTTACATTTGACCACAGTTGATGTATTTACTTGTGTAAGATTGCTTAATCAGATTTTATTAACGAATTACTGTGAAAAAAAACGAGACAACACTCATATCAGCTAGGCAGTCTTATTTAATGATTCAGTAATGTTAAAATGAGAACAGTTACCAACCTCTCGAAATTCTTTATATAGATCCAGGTGTCTGTCTTTCAGGTGCTTTGCGAAATTAGTAGTGTCAGCGTCTTTTGTTAGAACTGCTTTGTAGCAACTCTTTACGTTTACATATTGGCTTGCTTGTGTACTTCGGCTTTCCGTGTTCATTTGCTTTATATCCAAAATATTTCCAGATAGCACTGCTGCTGTGTTCTTTATCAGCCAAAGCCGGTGTCGCCGCACTCACCTTTCTATTCGCTTTACATATGCCATTTAATCAGAGCGAATGAGACAAGACAGGCACTGCGGTCACGTGTGGTGTTTGTCAGCACGCCTTTGGAGAGAAGTGAAAGTGACAGCTCGGCTAGTATCGATACTTTGGGAAATTAGTATTGGTACCGTTCAGATATTTCAGTATCGATATTTATCGAAATATCGATATTTTTCACAACACTAGAACATACTCACCATGTCCGAGCCGTCCTCCAACGCTTAATCCAGAACCAGCTTTACTCCAAGATGGAAAATGTAAGTTTCATCAAACTGCCGTCTACTTCCTGGGATACAATATTAGCCAAGATGGAGTTGCCATGGAGGAGAAAAAGGTAGAGGTAGCACTGAAATGGCCACGTCCCCAGACACTCAAGGAACTACAGCGGTTCCTCGGATTAGCTAATCCGCAACTTCAGTTCAGTTGCTGCTCCCCTCATGGCTATGACTCCACCAACACCCCCTACAGTGAAGATTATGTGTGTCAGATCTTCAGAAAACAAAAGAGATGGAAAGCACCAGGTCCAGACAGTGTTTCACTAGCCTGTCTAAAAACCTGTGCTGACCAGCAGATCTTTTCACAGATCTTCAACAGATTATTGAAACTGCCAAAGTCCCTGCCTGCTTTAAATGCTTCACAATCATTCCCATCCCAAAGAAACCCAAGATAACAGGACTTAATGACTACAGACCTGTGGCTTTAACATCTCTGGTCATTGTCACACTTCTGGTGGAGATGAGATGTCAGATGAACTTGAGGAAACCGGAGTAAATATTAAACGGTAATTTATTGTCAAAATGAACAAACAAACAAAACCACTGCACATAAACCAGACAGGAAACATTATCGACGGACACTGAACTGAGGAAACAAACAACTTAAATAGGAGTGGCAGGGGGTGTAGCAAATTAACAAGACAGGTGAACCAAATCAAAGCTAATGGGGACAAACCAATAAAACACAGAACAACAGGGGGAGACAAAGGGAGAAACCAACTGAAGTCCATGTGAGGGAAGAAAACACTAGGAAACACTGACAGTCATTTGAGTGACTGGTGTTAGCTTATCTGAAAAATACTGGACCCTTACTGGACGCTCTGCAGTTTGCTTACCGAGCAAACAGGTCAGTGGATGATGCAGTCAAGTGAGACTGCACTTCATCCTGCCGCATCAAGATAAATCAGAAATTTATGTGAGGATCCTGTTCATGGACTTCAGTTTTGTCTTCAACACTACCATCCCAACACTCCTCCAGACCAAACTAACCCAGCTCTCTGTTTCTATCTCTATCTGTCAGTGGATCACCAGCTTTCTGACAAATAGGCAACAGCTATTGGGACTGGTGAAATTCATGTCAAACAACCGCACCACCACACTACAAAAAATGCTTTTCGGTAACACTTTCTATGAAGCCTGTATTTATAATATATTATAAGGGTATTCTTAAGGCGTTATAATAAATTTATAATGCATTATAAAAAACCTTATAATATGTTGTATCGTCTTATGAGTATTCATAAGAACAGTTTTATTGTATTATAATGTTTTACTTATTTGTGGTTATAGCCAGGGGTTAAATTGGGATTTGTTATGTGGGGGGGCTCTATGGAGGCAGGCTATATATATATATATATATTATATATATATATATATATATATATATATATATATGATTTATTCTGAAGCAATATTCTCATCGGTTTTCTATCAGCTTTGACATATATCTGCATTTTTTTTATATATTAATTCAAGGCATTTTTTTCATTTATTTTTCCTAATACTTGATGTTTCATTTAAAATTCTTACATTTGATCTATAAATTCTATGACATAATATAAAATATGAACAACTGAATGAAACAATGTTAGGATTGTTTTGATATACAAAAGAAATTAAACCAAATTAAAACACTAGTAGGTGATGTGTCTAATGAGTGAGTTGTTCAACGATTCGTTGTTCGATTCAGTTCGACTGATTTATCAGATGTTTGTGCATTGGATAATGAAACTTTGACTGATTTGTTCAAGACAAATTACTGAACAAATTATTCAGCAATGAATCGTCTGCTTGCTCTGAAATGCGCTTTGGGTTAGCTGTCTTTGAAATTATTTTTGCTGCTGAAATAGAACTGAACGCTGAATGATTCTCCGCAATCTCTCATGAAATCGGCCGTTTTTTTTTTCTGTAGAGCCGTTTTGAACTTACTGTTTGAATGCATTCATTTACTTAATTCTTATAGACTGAAAAGTTTAAAGTGGTTCGCCGGTTTAAAAATACCACTTTAAGGTATTGTTTTCATTATAATGTATTGATTCAAATTGGTAATCAATAATTAGTTTTTCATCTGCGCTCCTCCTCTGATGGAGCGGGCGTGGCCCATCAGGCGCAATCATTAAACATATTTAAAAGGAAGCCGGCGACATTTCCATCCACCTATTTTTATGCGCATTTTGGAATATCGCGCATTAAAAATCTCTGGATGGAAACGCGAAAATGCGGATAAATGCGCATAAAAACTTATGCGCACAACTGAGTAGGATAAACTTTTTATCCGATAAGAATAAATGCGCATAAACTACGATGGAAACACTTTTATCGAATAAATTCCTCCATGCGTATTAAAAAAAATCATGTGATTCTGCACTGATAGAACGGGATAACTCGACAAATCAGCAGACCCATCTTGTCTCACAGCATCAGAAATGTTGTATTGGTCATTCTGAAATGTTTCCTTCACCAGTTTTGTCACTTGCCCACGACGTTTTGATTTTTTCATAGTGATAAAAATCATGTAGTTCAGTTAGAGAAACAGTGCAATTAAAAACTGAACACGGCTGCTCAACAGTCGCATCACAGATCCGCGGCTGGAAACGAGTATATTTTGGATTTTAAAAAGGCCTGTTGCCGTTTATCTAAAAGGTGATTTTGGAAGCTCATTGGAAGAACATTCGGTTATTATTTATTCCACCGTGTTTGCTGATTTTCAGTAGGCCTGTTTATATATATATATATAAATGCACTTTGTGTAAATTATTTAACAGTTATTTTATTTTTGTTAATAAATTAATAATTCTGTGTTTAATATAGACTAAGTGAGTTAGTTAGCCTATACTGTTTTGTTGTCGTCCATTCAATCAATTGACGCCGATTTCGAAAGTAAAAGTAAAATGCTCACTGATCCCGTGAATTAATTATATTTATATGAAAATTATTATTTTCAGTGACTTTTATTTGTGATATTTAATGGAAATTTGTCAGCAAGTGATGACTTTGTTCTCTTTGTCTTGTTGGATGCTGCTTTATGCGCAAATGTTTTACGCGATGTTCCAGTTTTGCGCTTAAGTTAAATTCGCATTTTTGGATGGAAACATAGCGTCTTTACTCAGTGTTTATAGGGAATTTTTGCATTTATTCATTTGGTTTGCGTTTTGGTGATTGGCTGGTTATTTTTTGATGTTTTAATCTGGTTAGGGTATAGCGTTAATGAAGTGTCGAGTCCTGCAATCTATGTGCCGGGGCTCAGCCCCGGACGGCCCCGGCCCAATTTAAGAGTATGATTACCTCCTCCATAGTTATAACGTATTATAAGTCTCATTTCTTGCCATCTTTCTCATGTCACTTTACTTAAAGCATACAAAGACCACTTATAAGTAATTATAATAATATTTCCCAAAGATCCCTAAGATCAGGCATCAGATCAGATGAATGTGTAATGACATCAGTTTGATTATTTTGATGATACCCTTTAGACAGCTTTTGATAAGTAACTCTGCAACTCCATGTCAGATAGCGGTAATTATTATTAGTAGTATGCAAAATATATGCTAACACTGTATTTTGATAGTTCCCCAAATGACAAACTGATTACAAGTAACTTTGCAAGTACATGAACCTTCTACCTAGGCTAACCTTAACCTAAGTCTACTACTACTCTAAGGAGTGTTAGTTGACATGCAGTTGAAAAGTTGCTTATAGTCAGTAGAATAAGGGGACCATCAAAATAAAACATAATATAAATGAAAAGAATAAATGTAATATGATATAGTCCATTATAAATTAGATATATTAAATAGCATCCATTGTGAGTTATAAATAATCATAATCTTAAAAGTTATAACCTCAAATACTCAAGTATTATAATGTATTATAATTGTTGTTATGAGTATTAATGAGATAATATAACATATTATAAGTTGTATTAAAATGCATTATGCATTCATTATAATGCCTTAGAAATACCCTCATAATGTATTATAAATAGGGGCTTCATAGAAAGTGTTACCTGCTTTTCTTACTTAGATTGTTTCCAGACAAAATATCTAAAAATTCTTTAATCAAGAAGGATTTTCTAGACGAGTAAAAATTATTGTCTTGTTTTCAGAAAAAAAAGCAAGTCAAAATGAAGTGCATTTTTGTTTGAAACAAGCGAAATAAGAAAAATAATCTTATCTGTTTGAAATAAGATTTTTTTTTTTTTTTTTTTTTTTGCTTACCCCATTGGCAGATTATTTTGCTTGTCCTAAACAAAAAGTCTCTAATTTTGACTAGTTTTTCCTGAAAACAAGAAAATAATTTTTACTCATCTAGAAAATACTTATTGATTTAAGAATTTCTAGATATTTTGGCTGGAAACAAGGCAAAAAATCTAAGTAAGAAAGGCATTTTTTGCAGTGCAGCACTGGTACCCCTCAAGGTTGCGTTCTCTCCCCATTGCTCTTCTCCCTGTACACCAACGACTGCACCTCTACTGATCCCTCTGTCAAGCTTCTGAGGTTTGCAGACGACACTAGAGTCTGCCTTATCCAGGACAGTGATGAGTCTGGTAACAGACAAGAGGTTAACCATCTGGCTGTCTGGTGCAGTCTTAATCACATAAAGCTAAACACGCTCAAAACAGTGGAGAGGATAGTGGAATTCAGGAGGAACTGAGAATCCCTGAGCTACTGTATGAAAGTGCAACCTCTGAGTGATAAAATTTGGTCTCATTATAGTAGTTTTACTTCCAAGAAAAACAGGGAAAAGAGTGGTGTGTTTTTTTTTATATTTCAAATGCTTTCTATTTGAATGTGTAATAACACAGTAGTTAAAGAGGTCTACAATTGAGGAATGTGACCTGAATATGAAAAACGATGACCACAACACAGCCTTTCATGGCCACTGACAACAATCAACACAACAAGGCCTCTGGAAAATTCTTAGTGACTAGAAAAGTGCTCAGCAAAGATGGCTGCGGTCAGCTGTGAACATATCATGCCATGACCAACTGGGACACAGTTTTACCAAATAGGGCGGTCATAATGCAAAGTGGTCCCCCAACTAAACCTGGTTTCTGTCATCTGATGGAATTTGGATTCCCTGCCACTGTCACCTTTGGCTTGCTTATTTGGACTTCAAAAATACTTGATGGCACTGACACTATTGAATGAGAACAAAACTTGAACTAAGTTGAGCTGAATAATGACACTATTGTTTTCTGTAGAGTTGCTTTATAGCTGAATTAAATTCTCAAATCTATACATACCAAACATCCCAAAAGAGTTTTTTTTAGAATAAAATATAGCTTTTTTGATTATAACCATGCAACAAGGAATTTATATTTTGAGATGCTTTGTCACACAATAACATAGTCTGTCACTATTAAGTCAAGATCCCTCTGCTGAACTGTAAGAGTGTTTCAAGACAAAACAAATACAAAGGGCAGTCAAACCAACTTTGATTTTTCTTTTTTTTAACAAGCAAGGGGTTGGACAAAATAAAGTTGACATTCATTATTTGTCACAGTATAGACCTTGTTGCTTTGTTTTCTGTTTTCCCCTGTTCTGTTGCCTTGTTTCAGTTCATTGAGATTGTTTCTGTTTCCCCTTGATGGCTTTGTTTAGTTCACCTGTGTTGAGTTAATTAAGTCATTAGTCCCTCCCTTGTGTTTGTATAAAGTTTCTCCATTCAGGTCTTTGTGTTGCCGGTTATTGCATTGATTTACACTTTGTTGGATTATCTAGCCTTGACTGTTTGGATTTTGTTTTCTCTCCTGTGGATTATTACTAAAGACAGTTTGCTTGGACTAACCCTGTGTCTTGTGCTTGATATCCAGCCAATGAGTGTGACATTATTATATGGGTTAAAGTGCCCCTATTATGCCTTTTCAAATATGATATTTCATGTAGTGTGTCATGTAGCTGTATGTGAACATAAACTATCTGCAAAGTTGTGACGCCGACAGTGCACTATAAATAAAGTTTTTGTCTAACAAAAAAAAGAGTCGGCTCACATTCGCCTAAACAAGTCGTCAGCAATTCGAATCTTTTTTCTGTAACGGCCACACGTCACGAGCTACACATTTGCGTAATGTCCGCCCACGTTCAATTTCGCGAACAACTTGCCCGCCCACAAACAGTAGGCCTACCATTTTCACATGGATTACATCATGTCAAGAAGACGCCCTGCGCTGTGACAGCCTGTGAGAGTGAATTTGTTTTATATGCCCTTCCGAAAGATGAAACTATCAAGAATGAGTGGTTAACATTAATTTTTTCAACACCTCAGCAGTCCAATGCCAATCTTGTGTTGTGTTCGCGTCATTTTACTGATGACTGCTTTTCCAATCTTGGGGAGTAACGTTACAACGCGAGATTCACCAAACGCTTGGTTTTAAAAAATGGATCAGTGCCCAGTTTATTTGGACCGGCTTGCTCCTCTGAACTTCTACCTGTAAGTATGATTAATAATTGATGATTGTATTTTCTAGCGATCGTTCAAAATACGTCTTTGTGTACGTTATGGTGTGTAACAACCCCGCACATGTCTTGGTAACCGGCTAACTTGCGTGTCTGTAGCATAGGCCTGTAGTTCTGTTGTTCAGCTGTGAGTGCAATGTAGTCTAAAAAGTCTTGTGATTGATGCAGCTTGACTGTCTGTCTGCCTTATTAGTTTAAGTAATGATAATGATAAACGATGGCTTAACGCAGTGTTATGGATTGTACAGTGTTGAAGTTCACAACGTAGAGATGTGTCCGTTTCGCTTACAAAAGCAAATTGCAAGCACTTTCCACAGTTAACATGACACCCACTGAGAAACGTCCTGCTCCGGTCGTGCTTGCAAAACAGTTTCTTGTCGATGTGACACTTCAACAGTTTCATCGTCAGACTCCGGCTCGAATTGATAGGGTAAAATCGAGGCTATCTTTTCTATGCATTAACAGGTCTCCGCAGCTGTCATTCAGTTATGCCAATGGGCGTTTCGTTTTGCGCTGTAGCGGTAGACCAATCCAAAAGGACTGCACCATCTGACCAATCACAGCAGTGAGGGCTCACTGAAAGGAGGGGTTTAGAGAGACTGATTCTTCGAACTGCTTCAAACGAGTCGTTTACGAATCATTTAGAAACGGGGTAAAAATAAATCTAATTTTGGAGAAAACTAAAGTGTTTTTTGAACTTGCATACATGTAAACCTGTTTTAAGAGACCATTACAACAATATTAACTACCTTTAAAATGGCATAATAGGGGCACTTTAATATAATTTGTATAAGATTTGTGTAAGCTACAGTGTAAAAACAAACATTGAAAATATATTTTATTTCCCAAGTAAAAACAGTGTACTTGAAAAAATACTTAAATACAAGCAAGTACATTTGTAGTACATTCTCTTTTTTAGTGCTAAATAAAATTGTAAAACTTACACACTATAAATATATTAATTAAAAGTATATGTTTACTCATAATGTACACTAAATATCACTAATATTTAAGTAGATTTTTAGTACACTGAAATAGCGTACTTGTTACAAACGGGACGACTGAGAGTGGGGATCCAAATGCAAGGCTTTATTATGACGTTCGTAGACAGGCAGACAGGGTCGAAAACACCAGCAAACAACAACAGCGAAGACAATCCAAGAGCGTAAACCAACAAAACAGGCGTGGGTCGAATCCAGGTGGGCAGTCCAAAGGAAACAATGAAATGAAAACAAGAAACTAGAAAACTATGGCTAAGACTGGGAAAACAAAAACAGAACTATGGCTAGGGAAAACAACAAGGAGACTAGGAAAACCTGAGAGCAAGGAAACCGCTTGGTAATGTCCGCAACAGCAAATCAATACTTCGCGAAGTGTGTGTGTCCTCAGCTTGCTTTTAAGGCTGACACACAGGAAGTAACCAGCGAAGCAGCAGAGGGAGCAGCAACAGTCAGTGAGGGGCAAGGCTCCCTCTGCTGGCCTGGTGTAACATAGCCCCTCCCCAAAGAGCGGCTTCCAGACGCTCCAAAAGGTCTTAGCAAACAGTCTTGGGGGGCGGTGGGGGGGGAGCCAAGGTGGAGCAAGGGGACGACGGGGGGCCAGGTCCATGAGGCGGTGGAGGACCTAGGGGCTGAGGCAGGACTGGTTGGGCAAAGGTCCTCCAGAAGAGAGCAGGAGATACGGGAGCCCTCCAGGGCAGAGCTGGAGGCGGAGCAGTCCTCCGAGGCGGAGCAAGAGGCTTAGGAGCCCTCCAGGGCAGAGCAGGAGGCGGAGCAGCCCTCCGGGGTGGAGCAGGAGGCTTAGCGACCCACCGGGGCAGAGCAGGAGGCGTAGAAGCCCTCCAGGGCGGAGCTGGAGGCGGAGCAGTCCTCCGAAGCAGAGCAAGAGGCTTAGGAGCCCTCCAGGGCGGAGCAGGAGGCGGAGCAGCCCTCCGGGGCAGGCAGGAGGCTTAGCGACCCTCCGGGGCAGAGCAGGAGGCATAGAAGCCCTCCAGGGCGGAGCAGCCCTCCGGGGCGGAACGGGAGGTTTATGAGCCCTCCAGGGCGGAACAGGAGGCGCAGGAACCCTCCTGGGCGGAACAGGCAGCCGCATCATGGACTGGGACCTGGGGAGAGCAGAGACAGAGGAGGCAGACAGAGTAAGGAGAGAAGTAGAGAGTTCGTAGGAGCACGCTGCCTCCATAGCCGTGACTGGGCAGACAGGAACTTCGGGAACGGCTGTCGTGGTCGTGACAGAGACGACAGGGAGCCTAGGCGGTGCAGGCAGAACAGGGAATCTTGGCGGAGCAGGCAGAGCAAGGAGTCTAGGCGGAACAGGCAGAGCAGGGAATCTAGGCGGAGCGGGCAGAGCAGGGAATCTTGGCGGCGCAGGCAGAGCAAGAAGTCTAGGCAGAGCAGGCAGAGCAGGGAATCTTGGCGGCGCAGGCAGAGCAAGGAGACTAGGCGGAGCAGGGAATCTTGGCGGTGCAGGTAGAGCAAAGAGTCTTGGCGGAGCAGGCAGAGCAAGGAGTCCCGCTATGAACGCCGCCTCGAGGAGAGGCATTGGCGCAGCGGGTTGTTTGGCTGGCGAGGCTTCATGAGCACAGTGTGCAGCCCACACACTAAAAATGGCAATTGCCATCACCGGTAATGCAGTGGTAGGTGGGAGGCCCATCGGGTTAGTGGGCGTGAGGCTTGGGAGCGTTGGCTCTGCATGGCTTGGGAGCGTTGGCTCTGCATGGCTTGGGAACGTTGGCTCTGAACTCTCGGGGGAGACGTGACTTGGCCTTGGAGGATCAGCTGTGACTTGACCTGACTCAAGAAGAGCTGCTTGGTTTGACTCAGCAGGAACAGCAGCTGTGACGTGGCTTGACTTGGCAGAAACAACAGCTGGGGTGGATTCAAGAGAAGCAGACATGACGCTAGCTGGCTGTGGTCTTATTGACATGACGTGAGCGGGCTCTGGTTTGGCAGACGTGACATTGGCAGTAGCTGGCTTGGCTGTCGAAGCATTAGCAGTCACTGGTTAGGCTGGCGTGGTGTTAGCAGATGCTGGCTTGACTGACGTGGCTTTGGCGGATGCTGGCTTGGCTGACATGGAGTTAACAGATGCTGGCTTGGCTGACGTGGTTTTGGCTGACATGGAGTGAGCAGGTGCTGGCTGTAAGAGACCGACTGTTCGTACTGACAGCAGTGGTAGGTCCTCTAAACTGGATATTAGTCTCTGATAGGCCATGGAAGGGTGAGGGTCTGATGGAGTAGCCACCATGTTGACGACAGACTCAGGTATGGCGGCCATCTTGGGTGCAGGCTCGGACGTGGCGGCCATCTTAGCAGCAGGCTCTGGCATGGCGACCATCTTTGCAGCAGGCTCTGGCGTGGCGGCCATCTTTGCAGCAGGCTCTGGCATGGCGGCCATCTTGCGAGAGGACTTGGGCGTGGCAGCCATCTTGGGCAGTGGTTCTGGAGAGACAGCCATCTTGTGAGAAGACTTGGGTGTGGCAGTAGCCATCTTGAGTGCAGACTCTGGAGTGGCGGCAGCCATCTTGTGAGCAGGCTCAGGAAAGGCAGCCATCTTGTGAGCAGGGTCTGGAAGAGCGGCCATCTTGCGAACAGGATCTGGAAGGGCGGCCATTTTGGGTGCAGACTCAGGAAAGGTGGCCATCTTATGAACGGGCTCAGGAGGGACAGCCATCTGGTGAACAGGCTTGGGGATGGTGGCCATCTTGTGAACGGGCCTTGGGGTGGCAGCCATCTTGCGAGAGAACTTGGGCGTGGTAGTCCTCTTGTGAGCTGGGTCCAATAGGGCGGCCATCTTGAACGCAGACTCAGGAAGAATAGTTATCCTGTGAGCAGGTTCTGGAAAGGCAGCCATCTTGTGAACAGGTTCAGGAATGACAGCCATCTTATTAACAGGCTTTGAGATGGTGGCCATCTTGTGCTGTAGTTCTAGGCTGGCAGATATCTTGTGCTGAGACTCTGGGCTAGCAGATATCTTGTGCCGTGGCTCGGAGCTAACAGACATCTTGCGCTGTGGCTTTGGGCTAGCAGACATCTTGTGTTGTGACCTTTCGAGTATACCCACAGTGAACGGAGATCCACAATACGATAACACAAAGTCAATAAATTGTGCGAGGGTCCAACTAGGGTCCTCATCGGGTAAACTCAAACTGATGTCGGTGTCCAACCCTCTCCAAAAACATTCCTTCAACATCGATTCATCACAAGATGCCAGGTGACTGTACGTAATAAATTCCTCAACATAACATTCGATGGGACGGCCATCTTGAAAAATGGAGCAGAGTAAACTTACGGGGTTGGACAAACTTCCTGCTGAATCCATTCTTGGAGGGTAGTTCTGCTGGTGGGTAAAGCCGCTGGATCCGGGTGTGGCGAAGTATTCTGTTACAAACGGGACGACTGAGAGTGGGGATCCAAATGCAAGGCTTTAATATGACGTTCGTAGACAGGCAGACAGGGTCGAAAACACCAGCAAACGACAACAGCGAAGACAATCCAAGAGCGTAATCCAACAAAACAGGCTTGGGTCGAATCCAGGTGGGCAGTCCAAAGGAAACAATGAAATGAAAACAAGAAACTAGAAAACTATGGCTAAGACTGGGAAAACAAAAACAGAACTATGGCTAGGGAAAACAACAAGGAGACTAGGAAAACCTGAGAGCAAGGAAACCGCTCGGTAATGTCCACAACAGCAAATCAATACTTTGCGAAGTGTGTGTCCTCAGCTTGCTTTTAAGGCTGACACACAGGAAGTAACCAGCGAAGCAGCAGAGGGAGCAGCAACAGTCAGTGAGGGGCAAGGCTCCCTCTGCTGGCCTGGTGTAACAGTACTACCGCAAACATACACAGAGGACATTTATTAGTATATTTCTTAAAAGTGTGATTTGAATGATTTAAAAATTAGTTCAATGTTATTACACTTTCATATAGTTATTCTGAGTTTACATTTAATGGATATTATTTTTAAATACATTAGTAATGTAATGGTCCTAAGTACATTTTTCCAACTGTGCTACTTAAGTACGCTTAATATAAATACACTAATTAGTACGAAAGGTCATTGCACACACAGTCTGAGTTTATCCTTTCCTATCAAAATGCTACCTATGAATGCGAAAACGCAGAAAATCGAACCTGATCCAAAAAAAAATTATGACGGACGAAAGTTTCTGAGGCAGTGGCTGTATCCGAAATTGCCCTCTATACCCTCATTCACTATTCCCTACATTAGTCCACTCGAAGGAATGAATGAAAACGAGTGAGTGAATTTGGACAGTGAGTGCACCGGAAGAAGCTGTTTTTGCAAAGTTTGCTTGCTGTTTAATAATCATTTGAAATCTTTGTTGTATCGAGCATCAGGTAAAAACACAGTCTTTGTTGAAAAATGAAATGCAAAAATAGTACTTGAATGTCAAGATGATCCCACAGCAAAGTTAAACTGGAATAGATATTTGCCATCAAAGTTTGAAGTCGTTGTTAAGCATTTTTAAGCAGTAGATGTAAGATGCTTAAGCCACCAAGTAATGCATACATGCTCAGGACACAAACACAAACAGGATACAAAAGCTCAAACCACCATGAGGTAGGCCACTTCAAAAAACATAGAGAATTAACTTCCTGCCATTACTTGTTCTGTGATACCTTAAAAAGGGGAATTTCTGCATTACTTAAACTGAGTGACCCGTAATGCACAGGTGAGTAGTAACAATGCTGCTCTAAGAATACTTCTGGTACATGAGTAACAGGGAAACTCCCCTTAAAAAATGTGATTAAACAGCTCCATAAACTTTTTCATTTTCACTACATGCAAAGTTTCAACTTGTTCTCATGATCATTAAAACTTTACGAGGTGAGATCTTGCATGGAGCCCCAGAACGAGGGAGATTGACAGTTATTTTGAGCACCAATGTTGTCACCTTCTCACCAAGCTGCTTGGCGATAGTCTTGTAGCTTTGTGTAGGTCTACAATCTTGTCCCTGACATCCTTTTACAGCTCTTAGGTCTTGGCCATGGTGGAGAGTTTGGAATCTGATTGATTGATTGCTTCTGTGGACAATTATCTTTTATACAGGTAACAAGCTGAGATTAGGAGCACTCCCTTTAAAAAAGTGCTCCTAATCTCAGCTCGTTACCTGTATAAAAGATACCTGGGAGCCAGAAATCTTGCTGTTTGACATACGTATTTCACTCATAAAATGCAAATCAATTTATAACTTTTTTTAAATGTTTTTTTTATTTTATTTTTTTTATTCTGTCTAAGCCTATTTACTTTAACTTCTTATCATAGGCTGGTATATGCAAATATTGGGGCCGTAACTATTAATGATCCCAACTATAACATCACCAAAGCCAGGGCAGCACACTAGCCTCTCTTGACTTTGAAGCAGACTATTTTTGACTTTTTTAATGACCTAGTGTTCTCCAAGTTGATAGCATTTAGTGTTTCCAACAGCCTTCATACAATAAGGTGAATCAACTGGCTCAGCTAGTTTTCTGTCATGGATAAAAATGAGACAGTCATTCCTTTGAATCACCTTTCATATAATTAAAGCAAGTAAAGTTGTTGTCAGATGCATTTGGGGTGTGTAAACAAGTGGGAGTGGGGCCTTTGAGATTCATGCAATTGTCCCAGCAAAGGTATCCATTTTTGGACCATGACTGTGAATAACACTTGCATTCACGTAGAACATTATATTATGCCACTGACCATTCTGATTGAGCTGAGTGAGGGGAGATGGATGAGGGGAAGGAAGTGGACGAAAAGGATAGGTGAGAGAGGAGTTTTTCCTGCAACGCTCTTATTGAGATGTCAAAATGGATACTTTCATTGCTTCCACCACTGTTATTAAGTAGCCAAGTTAGCTAGCTAACATTACCTAGTGTTAGCTAGGAATCTAGCAGATAAGTTAATTTGACGACACTATATATTATTTATATACCCATATTATCAATGTAGTGACATTTTTAGTTGTAAAAAAACGGAAACAATAATACATATCAGATGTAAAATCTTCTTGCTGTATTTTGGTGAGTGGTGACTGATATCTGAAATGCGTAAGTAGCAGTTAAAAGTAAACAATGAGTAGCTACGATGGCAAATGAGAAGTCAGAAAGTAGAAACATTGGGCTGCTGTTCATGCTAATTTATACTGTGATTTGTGTAGATATTTTCTGTTATGTTTTAGATTTTCCAACATAATGGTTTGTTTTGATTATACTTTTATTGCAAATATATTGAAAAAACAAACCACCAGCGGGGTCATGTTTGAAGAGGAGGAGACTGATGAAGATCAGTAGAACGGGGTTTTGATGACTTTTGCTTTTAATTAGCTAGTATTATCAGATTGCCTATGTCACTTAGTGTGATTGTCATCCATTAAACAACCTTGCAATTGATATATGAAAAAATCTAGTGTTAATTAGCTAATGCAGGAAACTACTGTGGAACAAAATAGCTAAATTTACATTGTTATGAGCCTCAAATGTGTTATTTGCCTGTTTTTCACCATGTATCATGTCGTTGACCTTTCCATTTGATTCCTGGTGTCAGAATTATATGGAAAAGTCGGTTCATATGTCTTTGTATAAAGAAAGGTTAAGGAGTTATATGAAAATCAGGTTACAAAAAACTGCCAAGCTGGCAAAAAAGTCCCAGGTTACGTATGTAACCATGGTTCCCTGAGGGAACGAGACGCTGTGTCATCAAACGCTATGGGGAACGCCATTGGCGAGCCTCGCTCTGAATGCCGTCTGCCAACCAATCGAATGACGGGAGTGACGTCACCAGCGGGTGACGTAAGCGACCGGGAAGTATAAAAGCACATGCGTTGAAGCCGGCGTCAGCCTCTGGAATGAAGGAGCGCTGCAGGGATGCCGGAATTATGGCCCTAGACGCAGCGTCTCGTTCCCTCAGGGAACCATGGTTACATACGTAACCTGGGACGTTCCCTTCCAGGAACGAGACGCTGCGTCATCAAACACTATTGGGAACGAGATGCCCACGCCTCCAGAATTCCAAGTCCCTGTCTAGGAACTGCTAGAACAAGGGTGAAGGATGTGCCTGGGGGACGTGCCAGGACACGAAGACGTCTCCGCCTGGGGAAATTGCCAGGACAAGAATGGTAGTACACCTCTGACTGGGGGAATGCCAGAACAAGAGGGAAGAAAGTCTCTGCCTAGGAAGGCTAGGGCGAGAGGACAGAGGAGCCAGGAGTGGCTCTGAGGTCAAGGTCATAGAACCTGACGAACGTGAGTGGCGTGGACCAACCCACAGCGTTGCAGATGTCCTGAACCGGGACACCTGCCAGAAGGGCCTTTGAGGCAGCTATGCCTCGAGTAGAGTGGGCCTTGACCCCCAATGGAGAAGGGAGGCCGGAGGACTCATAAGCAGTAGCAATGGCATCTACGATCCATCTACTGAGAGTAGGTTTAGAAGCAGGGTGCCCCCTTTTTGGGGGGCCATAACAAACAAACAATTGTTCCGTTTTACGCCATAGGGCGGCTCTGTGGACGTATGTGTCCAGTGTTTGCACTGGGCACATGCAATTATACTTCCGATGGTCGGGCTCTACGAATGGAGGAGAATAGAAGGCCTGGAGTGCAACCGGCTGTGGTACTGAGGACGGGACCTTAGGAACATACCCAGCCACCAAAAGGGCCTGCAGGTCCCCAACTCTCTTGAGAGAGGTAAGAGCAAGAAGCAAGGCTGTCTTGAGAGTAAGTAATCAATCAGAGATCTCCTCTATAGGCTCAAACGAAGGCCTACAAAGGGCTTCCAGCACCACAGCAAGGTCCCAAGTAGGGACCCAAGGTCTGACTCCAGGCCTTAGCCTGAGTACACCGCGAAGGAAATGTATGACAAGGGGGTTCTTGCCCACTGAGAGGCCACCAAGAGGGGCATGGTAGGCCGATAATGCCGCCACTTAGACCTTCAGGGTGGAGTGGGCTAACCCTGCAGAGAAGCGAGCCTGCAGGAACTCCAGCACTGTACCAATCGGGCAGTTGACTGGGTCCAGCTGGCTTTCTCTACACCAGGAGATGAAAAGATTCCATTTCAGGGCATACAGTTTCCTTGTAGATGGAGCTCTGGATTGCAAGATGGTCTCAACAACCTCAGTTGAGAGACCCGAATCTAGGAATGTGCCCCCTCAGAAGCCACACCCATAACTTCCACATTTCCGGGCAGGGGTGAAGAATGGAGCCCCCGGCCTGGGAAAGAAGGTCTCTCCTGACGGGGATCTCCCATGGAGAGCCGTCTAGGAGAGAGACTATGTCCGAAAACCATACTCGGGCCGGCCAGTACGGGGCTACTAACAAAAGACGGACCCTGTCCCGGCGAACCCTTTCCAGAACTCCCGGGAGCAGAGCGATCGGGGAAAAGGCGTACAGACGCAGCCTCGGCCACGTCTGTACCATAGCATCCAGCCCCAGGGGAGCCAGATGAACTAGAGAGAACCAGAGGGGACATTGCAATGTCTCCCGAGTCGCAAAGAGGTCCACCTGAGCCTGACCAAACACTCTCCAGATCTGCTTCACTACATCTGGGAGAAGCATCCATGCCTCAGCCCCTGCCTCGACAGGACGTCAGCTCCCACATTGAGACGTCCAGGAATATGAACTGCTCTGAGTGAGAGAAGTTTCCCCTGTGACCACAGGAGGATCTGGTACGCCAGCTTGTACAAGCGGCGTGAACGCAGACCCCCCTGGTGGTTGATATAATAAACCACCGCTGTGCTGTCGGTGCGAACCAGCACATGACGGTTTCTTAGGTCCGGGAGGAAGTATTTCAAAGCTTGAAACACAGCCAGCATCTCTAGACAGTTGATGTGCCATGAGAGATGGCGACTGTTCCACAGACCGCGGGCTGAGCGGCCACTCATGACCGCTCCCCATCCAGTGAGGGACGCATCTGTCGCTAGTGTGACACAGCGACAAGGAGCTCCCAGCACCGGGCCCTGAGACAAGAACCAAGGTTTCTTCCACATGTCCAAGGCACGTAGGCATCGCCGCGTGACCTTGATCAAGTGAAACGGGTTCCCCCTCGGGGAAAACCCCTTGGTCTTGAGCCACCATTGTAGGGACCTCATGTACAGCAGTCCAAAAGGTATCACGTTGGACGCTGCTGCCATCAGACCCAGTAGTACTTGAAACTGTTTCACAGTGAATGACTGGCCTAGCCTGATTGCTCTGACTGCAGTGAGGATTGACTCAATCCGAGCAGGTGACATTCGTGCCTGCATCGTGGTCAAATCCCATACGACACCCAGATAAGTGGTCCACTGTAATGGAGAAAGCACACTTTTCTTGGTGTTGAGTCTCAACCCCAGCTCTTTCATGTGTGCGAGAACAACATCTCGATGTTGAGCCGCTAATTGTTCCGACCGGGCTAAAATCAGCCAGTCGTCTATATAGTTTAATATGCGGATGCCCCGGAGTCGCAGAGGAACCAGAGCAGCATCCACACACTTTGTAAAAGTTCTGGGTGAGAGTGCTAGGCTGAAGGGAAGAACTCTATATTGGTAAGCTTTGCCCCTGAAAGCGAACCTCAGAAACCTCCTGTGTTGAGGAAGGATGGAGACGTGAAAGTACGCATCTTTTAGATCTATCATGACAAACCAGTCCTCGGACCTGATTTGAGACACGACCTGACTGACAGTGAGCATTCTGAACTTCAATCTCTTGACTGAGCGGTTCAAATGCCTTAGATCTAAAATGGGCCTCAGCCCTCCCCCCCATCCTTCTTGGGAACAATGAAGAACCGGCTGTAGAACCTGACCTCTCTGTCCTGAGGAGGGACCACCTCGATGGCCTCCTTCCTCAGAAGAGACTTTAATTCTTGTTTCATTACCAGAGCCTGCTCGGGGCCCACGAGAGTGGGAAAAACCCTGTTGAAAGGCGCCGAACTGGATGTAATACCCTTTTTCTACAGTGCGCAGGACCCATGTAGATATATTTCTCCTCCCCCTAGAAGACCCTGGCCTGGAACGTTGCTGACCCCACTCTCTAGGTGGTGGAGTGTGGGTTGCAACGCTCCTTTTTTGAGCCTCCCTATACGAGGAGCTAGCACACGGCTGAGGCTGCTCCCATCCAGCAGCCCCAGAAGAGATGACACGGCGAGGAAGGTACCGCTGAAACGTCGCCGCTTGTTTGCGAGCCTCCTGATACCTGTTGACGACAGAATCGACAGCGTCGCCAAACAGGCCAGGAGGCTGAAGCAGGGCGTCCAGGAGGAAGACCCTATCCTGCTCTTTCATGTCAGACAGGGTCAACCAGAGGTGTCTCTCCGTGCCACTAAGGAGCACAGGCGGTCTATGGCAGCCTTGGTGGCCGTGGAGAGACACCTCTGGTTGACCCTGTCTGACATGACATGGTACGGCGCAGTTCTGCTATGTCCACTACGTCACCATCGTCCAACTCTTTTAGCAGGTCAGCCTGGTATGCCTGCAACAATGACATCCTATGCAGACACGCACCAGCCTGACCTGCAGCCGTGTACCCCTTACCCACCAAGCCAGATGTAGTTCTGAGCGGCTTAGAGGGTAAGGATGGAGCCTTCAAAGATGATGCCAGACCGGGCGACAGATAGCTGGCTAGCGTCTCTTCTGCCCGTGGCATCATCTTATAGCCACACTCGTCCATCCCCACCACATTCCCATAATAGTCAGAGGTGGGGACGAACAGGCGGGCTGAAAACGGTCTTCCCCAAGACCTTGAAGGCTCCGTCTTGGAGGTGGTGTTTTGTCCGCAGGAAGCGCTCATCCAGCTTGCTTCTCTGCGGCTCATGGTGTTGTTCGGCGGGCCAATCGATATTTAACTTGGCTACCGCACGAGTAACCACCTCCAAGAGCTCCTCGTATTGGGGGGATTGGGGGAGAGGTTGGGTGTCTGGGACGCTCTCCACATCAACCTCCTCAGAGGAAGATAGGAGGAGTGTCGAGTCCTCTTCCTGGAGGGAAGGATCTGCAGAGCGGGCTTCCACATCCAGAAGGAGGGCTGCGGATCTGCTGGGTGAGGAGGGAGATAGAGGGTTACCCGTCCGTCTCCATTCCCTCCAGCGAATCCAATTGCGAACCCCACGAGTGCAGCTGCCGCTCCGCCTCAGCGGAAGCGGGGCCAGACCCGCGGGGAACGCTGGTGAAGGCTCCCTCCTCGAAGAGAGCCTTCCCGGAAACGGAGCACTCACAGCGGAAGAAGTTCACACTGCGGACAGCCAGCCCCCTCGAGAGCTGAGTGAGTGTGCTCCGCTCCCAAGCAGACCACACATAGAGTGTGTGTATCCACACCAACAATGAAGCATTGGCAAGGAGGAACACACACTCTATGTTGTGGCCGCTCAACACCCTTAAAAAACTTCTTTCTCTCCCTTTTCTCTCTAGCAGACATTTTCCATTCAAAATAAATTTGTACAATTGGTACAGAAAAGCAGTGGAAAACAGACAAACATAGAGCACTCGCTGAATGACAGAAAGCTGACGCCGGCTTCAACACACGTGCTCTTATACTTCCCGGTCGCTTACGTCACGCGCTGGTGACGTCACTCCCGTCATTCGATTGGTTGGCAGACGGCATTCAGAGCGAGGCTCGCCAATGGCGTTCCCCATAGCGTTTGATGACGCAGCTCGAGTTCCCGGAAGGGAACTGCCATGCTGCCTGTTATAACTGAAGGTTTGAAAGTTTAGCCAAATAAATTAGACAAATAAATATAACTGTAGCAGATCAAGTAATGAGTGTGTTTTTTTACTAGAAAACAAAGTGGTACACATGGTACTTACAGGACGAATGGCTGCTAGGAAAACTTTTCCGACCCTCAGAAACCAGGTCTGGTTCTCCAGTGCACAGCATCTTTGCATTTATCTGTCCATCAGGGAAACAGCGGTGGAAGTAGTCTGGCCTTGGCCTAAAATCAAGATGAACACCAATGAAAAAAGCATGATTACAAATAACAGAACAAATATACTAATAGCTTTTTATATACAATATACATACATATATATACATACATATATATATATATATATATATATATATGATTTTTTTAACAATTTATTTGTGAATTACTGTGTCAAATAAGTATTTGATCACTTGAGTCAAAAAATTTTAATATTTGGTACGGAAGCCTTTGTTAACAATTACAGAGGTCAAACGGTTCCTGTAGTTCTTCACCAGGTTTGCACGCACTGCAGGAGGGATTTTGGCCCACTCCTCTCTAGATCTGTCAGGTTTCGAGGCTGTCACTGAGCAACACGGAGTTTCAGCTCCCTCCAAAGATTTTCTATTGGATTTAGGTCTGGAGACTGGCTAGGCCACTCCAGAACCTTGATATGCTTCTTACAGAGCCACTCTTTGGTTTTCCTGGCTGTGTGCTTTGGGTCATTGTCATGTTGGAAGACCCATCCACGACCCATCTTTAATGCTCTGACTGTGGGAAGGAGGTTTTTGCCCAATATGTCACCATACTTGGCCCCGTTCATCCTCTCCTTAATACAGTGCAGTCATCCTGTCCCCTGTTCCGAAAAACACCCCTAGAGCATGATGCTTCCAGCCCCATGCTTCACTGTAGGTATGGTATTATTGGGATGATACTTATCATTCTCCTTCCTCCAAACACGGCGAATGGAGTTAAGACCAAAAAGTTCTATTTTGGTCTCATCTGACCACAGGACTTTCTCCCATGACTCCTCAAGATCATCCAGATGGTCCCTGGCAAACTTCAGACGGGCCTGGACATGGGCCGACTTAAGCAGGGGAACCTTCCGTGCGATGCAAGATTTTAAACCATGACGTCTTAGTGTATTACTGATAGTAGCCTTGGAAACGATGGTCCCAGCTCTCTTCATGGCACTGACCAGCTCCTCCTGTGTAGTTCTGGGCTGATTCTTCACCATTCTTAGCATCATTGATACCCCACGAGGAGAGATCTTCCGTGGGGCCCCAGTCCGAGGGACATTGACAGTCATCATTAGCCTCTTCCATTTTCTGACAATTGCTCCAACAGTTGTTCTTTTTTCACCAAGCTGCTTGGCAATTGCCCCGTAGCCCTTTTCAGCTTTGTGAAGGTCTACAATTTTGTCTCTTGTGTCTTTTGACAGCTCTTTGGTTTTGCCCATGTTGCTACTTAGACTTTGGCTGATTGTGGGGTGCACAGGTGTCTTTATGACAGCTAACGACCTCAAACAGGTGCTACTAATTTAGAATCATGAGCAGAGTGTAGCTGGACTATTTAAAAGCAAAATAACAGGTCTTTGAGGGTCAGAAATCTGGCTGATAAGCAAGTGATCAAATACTTATTTGACACAGTAATTCACAAATAAATTGTTAAAAAAATCATACAATGTGATTTCCGGATTTTTATGTTTAGATTCTGTCTCTCACAGTCGAAATGCACCTATGCTGAAAATTGTAGACCCCTCCATGATTTCTAAGTAAGAGAACTTGCAAAATCACAGGGTGATCAAATACTGATTGACCTCACTGTGTATATATATATATATATATATATATATATATATATATATATATATATACGTCCCAAGCAGATCTCAAGGGTGATCAAGCGTTTTTTTAACTGATGGGTATTGGCTCTCCTAAGCCTGATTCTTGTTTTACGTCAGCTGAGCTGTCATGCTGGTGTCATGCAGTAGGAGGCGATAAGTGATTTGCCAGCTGCCAAAACTGTAGTGTTCTCGTGAAGTGTGTTGAAACTCTGGCTAAACACCAAATTAAACCATAGCCAATGAAGACAGAGTTGTTGTAAGGTTGATCATTTACTGTTACTCTTCCTCATTAACATTTGCTGTGAAAACTATAATAAAACATACAGCAATATTTAGTGGTCGTGACTGTTCTCCTTGTAGTAGCCGTTACAATTCAAGTTTGTACAAATTGGAAACAACCGTTTTTTAGAAACTTATCAAACATTATCTTTTCAACAAAATAATTACTAATATATGATCTTTAATATGTCTATATATGTCTTATAAATAAACTTACGGCATTACCTCTACTGTATGATGCTCTTTAGTGGATGCAATGGATTATTAAAAAGAGCACACCATGTCTGTTTTATTGTTTTCATGCAAAACCGGAAGCACCAACAGGAAGTGACTAAATAGGAAGTCAAGTCAAGTCAAGTCACCTTTATTTATATAGCGCTTTTAACAATACAGATTGTGTCAAAGCAACTGCACAGTATTTAAACAGAACAATAGTGTGTAAGTAACGCATTATTGTAGATAATCAATTTTCAGTTAAAGGCAGTTCATCAATGAATTCAGTGATATCATCGTCAGTTCAGTTCAAATAGTATACGATATCGCTGGAAGAAGTCCCCAACTAAGCAAGCCAGAGGCGACAGCAGCAAGGAACCAAAACTCCACAGGTGACAGAAATGGAGAAAAAAACCTTGGGAGAAACCAGGCTCAGTCGGGGGACCAGTTCTCCTCTGGCCAGACGAAACCAGCAGTTTGTACCAATGTCCGATTGTAGAGAACTCGTCAGGATCCCGTGGTGTAGCGCCGATGGCGGTCTAGGTTGGCGAGGTCTTTAGTGATGATCCGTCTCTGGAGCTCATCTGGTTGACATCCACGGCTATTGAAGTCATCTCCAGGTGGTGATCCATGATCTAAGCTGGTGCGGACTGGATCCGGGGGACTGCAGTGACCATCTGATCCGGATACAGGCTGGGTCTGGTGGCTACGGTGACCTCGGAATAAGAATGAAACAGACTAATATTAGCGTAGATGCCATTCTTTTTACGATGCAACGAGTGCATCATGTGTTATGGTAAGTGTTTTCGGTTCCGGTTTACCTAATTAATGCAGCCTAACAATCCTTTAACGGATTTGAATTATAGGAATGTGTTAATGTTTTATGTGTAAGCCAGGTTAAAGAGATGTGTCTTTAATCTAGATTTAAACTGACAGTGTGTCTGCCTCCCGAACAGTGTTAGGTAGATTGTTCCAGAGTTTAGGCGCTAGATAAGAAAATGATCTGCCACCGGCAGTTGATTATTGATATTCTAGATATTATCAAATTGCCAGAATTTTGAGAACGCAGCGGACGTGAGGGACTATAATGCGATAGGAGCTCGCTCAAGTACTGAGGAGCTAAACCATTGAGGGCTTTATAAGTAATTAGCCAGATTTTAAAATCTATACGATGTTTTATAGGGAGCCAATGCAGTGCTGACAGAACCGGGCTAATATGGTCATACTTTCTAGTTCTAGTAAGAACTCTAGCTGCTGCATTTTGGACCAGCTGGAGTTTGTTTATTAAGCGTGCAGAACAACCACCCAATAAAGCATTACAATAATCTACCCTTGAGGTCATGAACGCATGAATTAATGTTTCAGCATTTGACATTGATAGCATAGGTCGTAATTTCGATATATTTTTAAGATGGAAAAATGCAGTTTTGCAAATGCTAGAAATGTGGCTTTCAAAGGAGAGATTGCTATCGAATAGGACGCCTAGGTTCCTAACTGATGACGACGAATTTACAGAGCAGCCATCTAGTATTAGACTGTGTTCTAGGTCATTACTTGTGGATGTTTTAGGTCCAATAATTAACACCTGTTTTTTCAGGATTTAACAGTAAGAAGTTATTCACCATCCAGTTTTTAATATCAGCTATGCATTCTGTTAGTTTTTCGAATTGATATGTTTTGCCGGGCTGCGAAGAAATATAGAGCTGAGTATTATCAGCGTAACAATGAAAGCTAACACCATGTTTCCTGATGATATCTCCCAAGGGTAACATGTAAAGCATAAAAAGTAATGGCCCTAGTACTGAGCCTTGAGGTACTCCATACTGCACTTGCGATTTAAATGATACCTCTTTATTTATTGCCACAAACTGATGACGGTCTGATAAGTACGATTCGAACCAAGCCAGTGCACTACCATTAATGCCTACATAATTTTTAAGTCTGTTTAAAAGAATGTTGTGGTCAATAGTATCAAACGCAGCACTAAGATCCAGTAGCACTAATAGGGAGATGCAACCACGATCGGTTGACAAGAGCAGGTCATTTGTAACTCTAATAAGAGCAGTCTCAGTACTATGATATGGTCTAAAACCTGACTGGAAATCCTCACAGATACCATTTTTCTCTAAGAAGGAGCATAATTGTGAGGATACTACCTTTTCTAGTATCTTTGACAGAAAAGGGAGATTCGAAATTGGTCTGTAGTTAATTAATTCAGTGGGGTCAAGTTGTGTTTTTTTAATGAGTGGCTTAATAACAGCCAGTTTGAAGGTTTTGGGGACATATCCTAATGATAGTGACGAATTAATAATATTCAGAAGAGGATCTATGACTTCTGGAAGTACCTCCTTTAGTAGCTTAGATGGAATAGGGTCTAAAATGCATGTTGTAGGTTTAGATGATTTAACAATTTTATACAATTCTTCCTCTCCTATAATAGAGAATGAGTGGAATTGTTCCTCAGGAGATCTACAACGCATTATCTGATGTGATACTGTAGCGGGCGGCTGTATGGTTACAATTTTATCTCTAATAGTGTCTATCTTGGAGGTAAAGTACTTCATAAAGTCATTACTGCTGTGCTGTTGGGAAATGTCTGCACCTGTTTCTGCTATATTTTTCGTTAATTTAACCACAGTATTGAACAAATACCTAGGGTTATGTTTGTTTTCTTCTAAGAGAGACGAAAAGTAATCCGATCTGGCAGTTTTTAATGCTTTTCTATAAGATAAGTTGCATTCACGCCAAGCAGTACGAAAAACCTCTAGTTCCCTTCCGGGAACTCAACACTGCGTCCTGAAACGCTATGGGGAACGCTACCCGTGTGTTAGACCTAGAGGGCGGGCTCAGCAACACTCCAAGCCGGGGTCCTCTAAGACGAGGCCGGACCTGAGGGTCGTCCTCCAGTCTAAGAGGGCCTCGGCTAAACGGCCCTGATGGTCGTGGCCCAGGGCCAATGAGGGCAGCCCCTCTCGAAGGGCTAGGTGCCTCACCGCCTCTGAGGAGTACGGTGACCACCTCTCTTCGGGGCCCTCAGGAGATTCGTCAGCTAACCCTGCCGGTGTTACAGGGCGCGGCAGTCTCCCGCGAACATCATTCTCTGGTCTCTCCGCCCGGAAACGTAGCGGAATCAGAGAGTTCGCCACCCCTACGGGGGTCTCTAGAGCGCTTACTTCAGGTGCATCCTGCCACTTCGCTGTTACAGGTCACCGAGTTAGCTCCTCAAATAAATCCAGAAACCAGTCTCGAGAGGCTGGTTCCCTTAGTAGAATTTCTGGCAGCGTGGAAGCTACTGCCAAATATTTCTACGTGGGTCCTGCGTACTGTAGAGAAAGGCTATTGCATTCAATTCGGCGCCAAGCCGCCACCTTTCAGCGGGGTATTTCCTACTCTGGTAAGCCCCGAGCAGGCTCTGGTACTGGAACAGGAAGTAAATACTCTCCTGAGGAAGGAGGCCATTGAGGTAGTCCCTCCTCAACACAGAGAATCCGGGTTCTACAGCCGGTACTTCATTGTTCCCAAGAAGGATGGGGGGCTGCGGCCCATTCTAGATCTCAGACAGCTAAACCTCTCAGTCAGAAAACTGAAGTTCAAAATGTTGACTGTCAGACAAGTCGTGTCTCAAAACAGGTCCGAGGACTGGTTTGTCACGATAGATCTGAAAGACGCATACTTTCACGTCTCCATCCTTCCTCAACACCGGAAGTTTCTCAGGTTCGCTTTCAGGGGCAAAGCTTACCAATACAGAGTTCTTCCGTTCGGCCTAGCGCTCTCACCCCGAACTTTCACGAAGTGTGTGGATGCTGCTCTGGCTCCTCTGCGACTCCAGGGCATCCGCATACTCAACTACATAGACGACTGGCTCATCCTAGCCAGTTCAGAACAGTTAGCGGCTCAACATCGAGATGTTGTTCTTGCTCACATGAAAAAGCTGGGGTTGAGGCTCAACGCCAAAAAAAGTGTGCTTTCTCCATTACAGAGAACCACTTATCTAGGTGTAGTCTGGGATTCGGCCACGATGCAGGCACGAATGTCACCTGCTCGGATCGAGTCGATCCTTACTGCAACAAATGCGGTCAAGCTAGGCCTGCTACTCACTGTCAAACAGTTCCAAGTACTGTTAGGTCTTATGGCAGCTGCATCCAACCTCTTGGACTGCTGTACATGAGACCGCTACAGTGGTGGCTCAAAACCAAAGGGTTTTCCCCGAGGGGGAACCCATTCCGCAAGATCAAGGTCACGCGGCGCTGCCTACGTGCCTTAGTCATGTGGAAGAAGCCCTGGTTCCTATCTCAAGGTCCAGTGCTGGGAGCTCCTTGCCGCCGCGTCACGCTAGTGACAGATGCATCCCTCACCGGGTGGGGAGCAGTCATGAGTGGCCGCTCGGCCCGTGGCCTGTGGAACGACCATCATCACTCTTGGCACATAAATTGCCTAGAAATGCTGGCCGTGTTCCGGGCTTTGAAGCATTTCCTTCCAGACCTAAGAAACCGTCACGTGCTGGTCCGTACAGACAACACTGCGGTAGTCTACTACATAAACCACCAGGGAGGTCTGCGTTCACGCCCCTTGTACAAGCTGGCGTACCAGATCATCATGTGGTCTCAAGGGAAGCTTCTCTCATTGAGAGCAGTTCACATTCCTGGACGCCTCAATGTGGGAGCAGACGTCCTGTCGAGGCAGGGGCCAAGGCCCGGGGAATGGATGCTTCACCCAGAGGTGGTGAAGCAAATCTGGAGAGTGTTCGGCCAAGCCCAAGTGGACCTCTTTGCGACTCAGGAGACATCGCAATGTCCCCTTTGGTACTCTCTAGTTCCTCCAGCTCCTCTTGGACTGGATGCCATGGTACAAACGTGGCCGAGGCTTCGTCTGTACGCTTTTCCCCCGATCGCTCTGCTCCCGGGAGTTCTGGAAAGAGTGCGGCGGTACGGAGTACGGCTACTGCTAGTAGCCCCGTACTGGCCGGCCCGAGTATGGTTCTCGGATATAATCGCCCTCCTCGACGGCTCTCCATGGGAGATTCCTGTCAGGAGGGACCTTCTCTCCCAGGCTGGGGGCGCAATTTTCCACCCCCACCCAGAGAAGTGGAAGTTATGGGTGTGGCCCCTGAGGGGGCACAACTCATAGAAGCTGGTCTCCCAACTGAGGTTGTCGAGACCATCCTTCAATCCAGAGCTCCCTCTACGAGGAAACTTTATGGCCTAAAGTGGAACTTGTTTGCTTCATGGTGTCATGAACGCCGTTTAGACCCAGTCCACTGCCCGATTGGTACAGTGCTGGAGTTCCTGCAAACTCGTCTTTCCGCAGGGTTAGCTCACTCCACCCTGAAGGTGTACGTGGCGGCTATATCGGCTTACCACGCCCTTCATGGCGGCCTCACAGTGGGAAAAAAACCCCTGGTCTCACGTTTCCTCCGCGGTGCACTCAGGCTGAGGCCTCGTGCGAAACCGAGAGTCCCCACGTGGGACCTAGCTGTGGTGTTGGAGGCGCTGTGTAAGCCTCCCTTCGAGCCTCTAGAGGAGGTCTCCGATCGGATGCTTACTCTAAAGACAGCACTGCTGCTTGCGCTAACGTCTCTCAAGAGAGTCGGGGACCTGCAGGCCCTTTCGGTGGGCCCTTCTTACATTGACTTTGTCCCTGGGTTAGCCAAAGCATTCCTTTACCCAAGAGCTGGGTATGTACCTAAGGTCCCATCAGTAACACCACAGCCAATAACGCTCCAAGCGTTTTATCCTCCTCCATTCGTGGAGCACGACCATAGGAAGTATAACTTAATGTGTCCAGTAAGAGCACTAGACACTTACGTCCACAGAGCTGCCCTGTGGCGTAAATCAGAGCAACTCTTGGTTTGTTACGGCCCCCCTAAGAGGGGATGCCCAGCTTCCAAGCCTACTATCAGTAAGTGGATCGTTGATGCCATCTCTACTGCGTATGAGTCCTCTGGTCTCCCATCCCCGTTGGGAGTCAAGGCTCACTCAACTCGAGGCGTCTCAGCCTCTAAAGCTCTGATGGCAGGTGTCCCTATCCAGGACATCTGCAGTGCGGCGGGTTGGTCCTCACCTTTAACGTTCGTCAGGTTTTATGAACTTGACCTCAGAGCCACTCCTGGCTCATTCATCCTCTCGCCCTAGCAAGCTAGGCCCAGAGGTCAAAAGGCGCTTTCCTTCTATTAAGGAAAAGAGGTTTTACCCCTTTGGTCTGGCAATTTCCCCAGACAAAGGTGTATTACTCGTGTCCTGGCACCTATTTACCAGGCACTCCTCATCCCTCAGTGTTCTGGCTGTGTCCTGACTGAGGTAGTTTACTTTCCTCCTGGTCTGGCAGTTCCCCAGTCAGGAGATGGATTTCTACCCTCTTGGCCTGGCAGTTCCCCAGGCAAGTGGTGTGTTATCTCGCCTCGCGTGCCTGAGGGCCGAGGCTCATATTCCTCTGGTCTGGTGATCTATCACAGACAGAAATGTATTACTACTCGCGTCCTGGCAAGATCACCAGGCACTTCTTGTGTCCCTCTTGTTCTGGCTGTAACGCAGACAAAGGACTACCACTTCTCCTCGTGTGCCTGAGGCCCGAGGTTCATTTATCCCTCTTGTCTGGTGGTTAATCACAGACAGAGATGTATTACCACTCGCGTCCTGACAATTCCCCCAGGCGGAGCTATTCCAGTGTCCTGGCAACATCACCAGGCACTTCTTGTGTCCCTCTTGTTCTGGCTGTAACGCAGACAAAGGACTACCACTTCTCCTTGTGTGCCTGAGGGCCGAGGTTCATATATCCCTCTTGTCTGGTGGTTGATCACAGACAGAGATGTATTCCAGTGTCTTGGCAAGTTCACCAGGCACTCCTTGTGTCCCTCTTGTTCTGGCCGTAGCGCAGACAAAAGACTGCCACTTCTCCTCGTGTGCCTGGGGGCCGAGGCTCATATATTCCTCTTGTCTGGTGGTTGATCACAGACAGAGATGTATTCCAGTGTCCTGGCAAGTTCACCAGGCACTTCTTGTGTCCCTCTTGTTCTGGATGTAACGCAGACAAAGGACTACCATTTCTCCTCGTGTGCCTGAGGGCCGAGGTTCATATATCCCTCTTGTCTGGTGGTTGATCACAGACAGAGATGTATTCCAGTGTCCTGGCAAGTTCCACAGACAGAGATGTATTAATACTCATGCCCTGGCAATTTCCCCAGGCTGAGGTCTGTTTCTGTGTCCTGGCAACATTCACCAGACAACTCTTTCCACCCTTGTCCTAGCAGACACTAGGCAGGGCTTTGGAATTATGGGGGCGTGGATATCTCGTTCCCCATAGCGTTTCAGGACGCAGTGTTGAGTTCCCGGAAGGGAACGTCTCAGGTTACGTATGTAACCCTGGTTCCCTGAGGGAACGAGACACTGCGTCTCGGACCATAATTCCCGCATCCCTGCTGTGCTCGCTTCATTCCTATGAGCTGACGCCGGCTTCAAACGCACGTGCTTTTATACTTCCTGGTCGCTGACGTCACCGTGCCTGTGACGTCACTCCCGTTTCTCATTGGACGTTGGACTATGACTCAGAGTGAGGCCCGCCAATGGCGTTCCCCATAGCGTTTCAGGACGCAGTGTCTCGTTCCCTCAGGGAACCAGGGTTACATACGTAACCTGAGACGTTTTGTTTTCCTCCAGCTGCGTTCCATTTTTCATTCTTTTCTCTTTAGGGCGCGAGTGTGGTCGTTATACCACGCTGTTACACTGTTTTTCTTAATCTTTTTTAAGCGCACTGGAGCAACTGTATCTAAAGTGCTAGAAAAGAGAGATTCCATAGTTTCTATTACATCATCAAGTTTTTCTGAGCTATTGGATATGCTGAGGAATTCAGATGAGTCAGGAAGATTAGTTACAAAGCAGTCTTTTGTAGTAGAAGTGATGGTTCTACCGTACTTGTAGCAAGGAGTTGAATTTACAGTTTTAGCTATCTGGAGTATACAAGAGACTAGATAATGATCGGAGATATCATCGCTTTGCTGCAGAATTTCAACACCATTAACATCAATTCCATGTGACAGTATTAAATCTAGAGTATGATTTCGGCAATGAGTAGGACATGACACGTGTTGTCTAACCCCAATAGAGTTCAAAATATCTATAAATGCTGTTCCTAGTGCATCTTTTTCATTATCAACATGGATGTTAAAATCACCCACTATTAAGACTTTATCTGCGGCCAACACCAACTCGGATAGAAAATCAGCAAATTCTTTAATAAAGTCTGTATGGTGCCCTGGTGGCCTGTAAACAGTAGCCAGTACAAACGTCACGGCAGATTTATCATTAGCACTTGTTTCTCTGGATAATGCTATATGAAGCACCATTACTTCAAACGAGTTATATTTGAAGCCCTTTCCCAGTGAGACATTGAGAATATTGCAATAAATAGTAGAAACACCTCCCCCTTTTACCTTTTAGACACGGTTCATGTTTGTAACAGTAATCTTGGGGGGTGGACTCGTTGAAAATAATGTAATCGTCTGGTTTTAGCCAGGTTTCTGTCAAACAGAGCACATCTAGCTTATGATCAGTGATCATATCATTTACACAAAGTGCTTTCGTAGAAAGGGACCTGATATTCAATAAGCCAAGCTTTATCAATTGTTTCTCTGTATTATATATATTTTTTATTTGTTGAACATCAATTAAATTGTTAGTCTTGATTTGATTCAGGCGTTTTTTGTATTTTCTTGCTCGGGGAACAGACACAGTCTCTATAGTGTGATATCTAGGTGAAAGGGTCTCTATATGCTGAGAATTAACTGATTTCTGTGACGTGAGGCGGCTAGCAGACGGTCGGTTTAGCCAGTCTGTCTGCTTCCTGACCTGGGCTCCAGTTAGTCAAGTGCAAACGCTAAGACTATGTGCCATATTTCTAGATAGGAGAGATGCTCCACATCCGGAGGGATGAAGACCATCTCTTTTCAACAGGTCAGGTCTGCCCCAGAAACTCGTCCAATTGTCTATGAAACCTATGTTATTTCGTGGGCACCACTTTGACATCCAGCCGTTGAGTGACCACAGTCTACTGTGTATCTCGTCACCACGGTAAGCAGGGAGGGGACCAGAGCATATTACAGTGTCTGACATCGTACTTGCAAGTTCACACACCTCTTTAACATTATTTTTAGTGATCTCCGACTGGAGAAGTCGAACATCATTAGTGCCGACGTGAATAACAATCTTACTGAATTTACGTTTAGCATTAGCCAGCACTTTTAAATTTGCCAAGATGTCAGGCGCTCTGGCTCCCGGTAAACACTGGACTATGGTGGCTGGAGTCTCTATATTCATGTTCCGTACAATAGAATCGCCAATTACTAGAGCACTTTCATCAGGTTTCTCAGTGGGTGCTTCACTGAGTGGGGAGAACCTGTTTGATGTTCTGATTGGAACGGAAGAGCGGTGTTTTCACCCGCGACTATGCCGTCTAACAGTCACCCAGTTGCCCTGCTGCACGGGCGTTGTTACCGGAACTGAACAATGTACAGGGCTTTCTGAGCTAGTCGCATCCAAAACCGTATCTAAGGCCCTCACATTCTTACTATCCTCTATTAAAGTTTGGATGCGTGATTCTAGTTCTGAAATCTTCTCTGTCAGCCTGACTATATTCCTGCATTTATCACATGTATAAGGCTCACTGCTGACAGAGATAGATAAGCTATACATGTGGCAAGCAGTGCAGACAACAATTGTAGGAGAAGAAGCCATTACTCACCGTGATTGTGGAATGATTCCAACTTACCACTGTTGTTGTTCGAATTCCTGAAAAAACGGAACGGAACTGGCTAAAGGAGTACTAACGATATTAAACACGAGAGAAAAAACATGAATGGAATGCAGATGACAAGCTAACCGGCTAACGCAATGCTAAAGATAGTAAACAAGAGTTAAAAGCGTGAATGGAGTGCGAGTGGAAAGTTAACTGGCTAATGGAATGCTAACGTGCTGCACTCGTGATCATAGAATAAGGCGAACGATCAAATTAGTCAGATTAGTTTGATGGATAAGATCAGAAATCAAGTTAAGCTATATCTATCAATTTAAAACGGCAGAATTAACAATAAGATAGAGAATCCAACAGAAAACCGAAGCTGCAGGGAGCAACAAACACACACTCTGCAGCAAGGCAAGGCAAACAGGAAGCAGGGAAAACACCGACACCCACAGGACAGGCGATAAGTAACTTATCACATGAAACAAATAATATAAATTTTTACAAACGAGGTAGATTAAGGAAAAATAATCATGAATTTCACATTTTTACTTCAGAATATGTACCAAAAAAATGTAAAGCAGATATTTGAAAGTTAAATTCCTTAAAGGGCAACAGACTCCCCGTCTGACCTATGTAAGGTCACTATGAACTTTTGAGTGTGCTAAACCTTAGTCTCTAGATCAGTCTTTGGGTAGAAGCAGAACAATTTCTGCAATTGGCCTGAGAAAGGTTTTTATATTGCCTTGGTCAGTTGTTTTGACCTCAACCTTTCTCACATGTCCATCCTTTTCAGGTAATACGGCAGAGATTTTGGCCATGGGCCAAGAGTTGCAGGTTATCTGCTTGTCTCTAAGCAGAACTAGATTGCAACAGAGCTATTTCACAGGGCCTCTGAGTGCAAAGAACCGCCTGAGAGCATTTATGTAACTTGACGCATCCATAGACTCAATGATCTCAACGTGGAAGGCTCTCAAACTCAAACAGCAGAACATGATGGCCCACCTCCTGCTCTCTGCCTGTCCTCCTCTGGTGCGTCTGCTTGTAACAGACCAGGGTCCAAATACATCAGACCACCCTGATCTGGTTTTAGAGGATGGTAGACCTCAATGTAGGATGATACCAGCATTCACCCCCTTCTCTCAGTGTCGGCGCTACCTCAGCATGTCCATTGGTAAAGATTTTTTCCATGAATGCCGCATACAGACCGACTGTTCATGATCTCATGACACTCAATGAGTGGTGGAAGAGAGATTAGGACTCTTCCATCAAGGGACTCCTCCTCCTGGAATCCTTTTGCTGGTGCTTTTATGATGCAAGAGCAAGTTCTGAGGTGATATGAGAATTGTTCGCTCTCCACATTGAACAGGTCGAAAAATTCTGGTCCGGCTAATAAACGATTGCTCTGGTCGTCCAGATTTTCTCCCTTCCCGCCATCCTCTTGTGACAGTAAAAGAGAACTGACTATTTGAGGTGATGGGCCAGGGTGCATGGCCGCATCATGATTGGTGCTGTTGCATTCACAGCATTTCACAGAAGACTTGCATTCCTTGGCAAGGTGAGAAACTGAAGAACAGCATTGAAAAAATATTCCTTTTTCCTTTAGAGAAAGGTCTTTCTGTCGTCAAGGAGTTTGTTTCTGAATGTTCTGCATTTTTTCAAAGAGTGTGGTTTATTGTGCAATGGACAGATATTGTTAAGGTCATCATTGGCTGCACAAACATCTGTTTTGTGAACTGAGATGGGTTTGTTGGTATGGATCTGTCTGGATTCACAGTTGTTGTAGCACTGTTTTAATGCGTAAAGCTAGGGTTGTTTCACTTCCTTGCTTCATAGCACATGAAGTTACAGAAATACTCAAAGGGAGGAAAGTGACTATGATTTCCTTCTTTGTAGTATGACCCAGAAGTCACCCACTTGTCCTGAAGCCCTTATGGAAGCTTATCTACAATTGGTGCAATTCCACGTAAAGTGTCAAGGTATGAGAGACCTGTGAGATAACCATCTTCTTTAGCACCTTGGATTTCCATAAGCAAATCCTAGAGTTCATGTAATTTGGTGTGGTCTTCAGCTAAAATCCTAGGAAAACTGTCCAGTCACTGAAATAGTGACCTTTCAATGATTTCTGGTGCAGTAAAGCACTCACGTAATCTTTTTACATGCTTTGTGTAAAGCAAGATTGGGGTTGCTGACATGCACTGAGCGGATGCGCTTCACCATTTCGCCAGATTCCTTTCCCAGCCATTTAGTCATGAGGTCCAATTCCTGGGTTGCTGTGAGGTGAACTTCACGAGCTGCACTGGTGAATGAGGTGAACACCATGACGAATAATTCTCAGGCTTATCATCAAATTGGTACAGTCCTGAACTAACTTTCTCTGATTTAGATCCTCCTCTCTCAGCTGCAGCACGCATTGCTAATTCAACATCTTCCAGCACTTGTGTCTCCTCAGCTTCTTGTTGTAGCGTTTACACTCCCAACTCAGGTGTTTAATCTTACTGTTTCCAGCTGTTTTTGAGGGTTTTTTGTGGCCTTTTCCATGTTTAACCTCTTGGCTGGCATATGATGCTCTCACTTTGGCGGCTTCAGCTCTAGCCCGTGTGCGGGCTGCACTCGCCGATGACACCTGCTGCTTCTAGTGCTGCACACAGACAACTTGCTGCTTCCATCTTAACCACTTTAACATTTCAAATGTCAACGATTAAGAAAAGTAATTATGAACTTCACATTTTTAATTGAGAATATGTGCCAAAAATATTTAAAGCAGATAATAAAGTTAAATTCCTTAAAGGGCAACACAAAGACATTCAAATGTGCATGCTCAGCTACCATTAAATCCAAAATAAGAAGACAAATAAGAGGATTTTTTTGTTTCACTCTGTTTTCCACAATTCTGGTGAGCAGTGTAACATGAGACCATTGTTTCCCATCTGTGCCCAATCTTGCATTCTGCACCATTGTCTGTTTTTTTAACCCTCCAGTTTATACTGAACCCAAAACAATCATTGTATTAAATTCTGATTGAATAACATAAATAATGTTTATACATTACCTGCCAACTATTAACTTGATGGTATTTGTGAAGACGCCATTCAAAGCTAGTGCGAGAGACACCGCTGCAAAACAGGAAATAAAAACAAAATGAAGAGACAGGCAGATTAATAATGACTTTGTTACCTAGATAGAATTCACAGTTAATTGACCCTTCCTATTTGATATCAGCCTTAAACCATCCACTATAGTATGTCCTAAACAGCAATGGTTGCCTTCACAACTGATGCCTATTAAATACTTATCTCATTGTTGAAGAAATGCAGTCCAGAATTTTGTATGTTTCAACTAAAATTTCTTGCTAACTGTAAAACCTTTTTTAGGTACACTTTAACGCTTCTCTGAATTTGAATCATCTCACTCTCTGAATCAAAGCCATTATGCATAGTCTAATTATCTTCTCATTAGGTCCTATTTAAAAAGGAAATGGCTGGCCACTGTAACAAGGAGCTGTGACACCGGAGTTGGAGGATCCACATGCAGGCTTTATTCAAACAAGGCGAGGTCATACGAGCAGTGTTAAACAATATCAGAAAACATTACCAAGGCAAGACAAAAAGAGTAATCCAATAACAGTCAAAGGTTAGGGCAGGCAGCAAACAATCACAAAAACCAGAAAAACAATACACATCAATAAGGAGGTGAAAGAGTACACCTTAAATAGTACTCCTGACAGGAAACGGGAGGAGTCTGTAATTGGTTCCTAGGCAGGGTTATGGGAAATGGAGTGCGGAATTGAGTGGTAAAGGTATAGGATGTATGGGATTGTGACAGCCACTATGGTTGACAATGATTCCGTGATTTAAATGGCCTTATCCAAATTTCTCAGTGAGTTTTGTCTTGATTATGTCATTCTGTTCACATGTGTTCATTCGATTAAGTCATTAGTCCCTCACTTGCTTTTGTATTTATACTGCCTATTCTGTTCAGTACTTTGCCAGTTATTGATTTGTGTTTGCTATGTTTTGTGTGTGCTCTGTCTGTCTGCTTTGATATTATGGACCCTGCTGTCCAGCTCCTCCTGCTCGAGCTGGAGGATTGCTCCCTTAAGGACCACACAAGGAATTTTTTAGAACTAGCATACCTGACACATTACTCGCATCCTGAACCTACCTGAACACCACCACAAAGGCTAAGCTGTCCAGGTGTGGTCCTCGAGAGAGCTTTGCTGCTTTCATGGAGTGGGTGCTGGAGACCAATGGATTGCAATTTACCATTAGCGCCATTTAGGAGGACATATCCAGCCCTACTTCCAAACCAGAGACCAGTCAGCTGTCATCCCGGTGCACAGAGCAATTGCCTGAGCCCACTGCAGACAGAGAGTCTGAGCCAGCCGCAACACGAAAGCCAGCGCAAAAAAACACGACTGAGCGATCATCACCACGGAGCATGAGCGTCTAGATTCATCTAACCAGCAACATCGCCCGTCCTCAAGGAAATACTGGTGGACATTGAGGGCTTGGAATGAAGCCCCGTCCACATTCCCACCACAGAGAGTGAGCTACAACTGGCCACTGGACAATATTATGAGGAACTAATGAACATGTATAAGAAAGATTTAATAGACTAGTTTGGGGAGGTAATACTCTATTTTCCTGAGTCTCCTATGTCTCCTGAGTCTTTGCTGGTTCCATCCAGCTTTCCTGCATCTCCTGAGCTCCTTGTGACTCTCAAGTTCCCTCCCAGCCTCCCTCTCCCACCTCCTTATGCCAGTCAGTTCCTCAGCCCTGTCTCCGCTGGTTCCTGTCAGTCTCTCAGCTCACCCTCAGTCAGTACCATCTGGGCACTCTGATCGGCCTTGTGTGTTCCCAACTTCAGCTCTGTCTAGGCGTGAGGATCCCCTCTCTCCACCTCCAGCCTTTGAGTACTGGACTCCACCTCAATCCTCTGACCCATCGGCTCCACCTTGGCTTCTTTCTCCCTCGTCTCCACCATGGCCCATTATCCCACTGGCTTTTCCGGGCTCCCTCAACTTGTCCGCCTTGGAGAGTTATTGACCTTCCTACACTACAGAGTTGCACTTCTCTGGATTTACCTCTTCCCTTCATCCCCCTGGCTCTGTCGGGCTCCTCCTTCCCTCTAGCTCCAACTTGGTCCTTAGTTGCTCCGGCTCCAACGCAGTTTAAATATGCATGTTGATAATTAAAAAGATGCATTGGAATCAGCATTTATAGAAATTCTGAACTTTACATTTAATACTGTCACATGGAATTGATGTTAATGGCATTGACTTTATGAACTACTTTACTTCCAAGATCGATACTATTAGAGATAAAACATATAAGCATTCAGCTGTCAGCTACAGTATTGTATTAGTGCATTATAAATTACTTGAAAAACAATTCCACTCATTCTCTGCTATAGAAGAGGAAAACTTGTATAAACTTGTTAAATCATCTAAACCAACAACTAGACCCTCTGTATGCTAGACCCTATACTATCTAAGCTACTAAAAGAGGTGCTTCCAGATGTCATAAATCCTCTTCTTAATATTATTAATTTATCATTGTCATTAGGATATGTCCCAAAAACATTCAAATGAGCTGTTATTAGGCCTCTCATTTAAACCATATCATAGTACTACAATTTTTCACCAACCCCTCTACCAGTTACTTTTAAGTGAAACCTATGCTCCCTTTTACCTTCCCATCTTTCCTTTGTAGTGTCCTCCCCTCTTACCTTATCCACCCATTTATCATCTCTGGATGTGAATGCAGCAACTGGCACTTTATGCTTCACTTTAACTTCTTGTGTAGACAATATATGTCCCCTCCCCTCCAGGCCAGCACATGCTGCCGCATCTAACCCCTGGTTATCCAATGTTCTTTGTGAGCATTGGTCCAAACTCAGGGCAGCAAAGAGAAAATGGTGCAAATCATAAGAGCCATCAGACCTTATATATCCGTCTTTGCTTTCATCTTTCTCAGCTGAAGTCCATGCTGCCAAATCTATATATTTCCACAAAATTAACCTCTGTCCCCCTCCACCACCTCTTTAACAGCTGATGATTTTGCCACACAAGAACTCAACTCAACCACATCCACTCCTTAAACTCCCCTCTTCTCCTTCTGTCCCCTCAACTGAGTAACTCCACTGCTCAAAAAAACCTACCTTAAACACTTCACTTACAGATTCTTACTTACAGACCTATCTCTCTCCCACTATTGTGGTGTCGTCAGCAAACTTCACTATGGTGTTAGAGGAGTCAATGTGTTTGCAGTCATGTGTGAATAGGGTGAAAAGGGCTGGGCTGAGAACACAACCCTGTGGTACTCCTGTATTCAGAATGAGAGTGGGTGACGTGTGATTGCCCACGCTGACATTCTGTGGTCTATTTGTAAGAAAGTCCATAAACAGAATGTGGAAGTTAATCCCAGATTGCTCAGCTTGTACACCAGTTTGTGGGGCACTATTGTGTTAAATGCAGAACTAAAATCTACAAACAACAGCTTAACATATGTGTTGGGATGCCCCAGATGTAATAAGCTGATGTGAAGTGCGATTGCATCCTCTGTTGATCTGTTCCTACAGTAGGCAAACTGATGGCTGTCCAGATCAGTGGGGATGGTGGCTTGGATGTGGGAAAGGACAAGCCTCTCAATGCACTTCGTAGCAATTGTTGTCAGAGCAACTGGGCAATAGTCGTTCAGACACTTTACTGTTTTTTTTTTTTTTTTGGCAGTGGAACAATAGTGGTGGATTTGAGACATGTAGAGACAGGTTGAAGATACTGGTAAACACTCCGGCTAGTTGATCAACACATTACTTCAATGTGCGGCCTGGTATCCTCTCTGGTCCTGCCGCTTTGTTGATGTAAATCCTTCTGGGAGTGGATCTCACCTGATGACATTCAAAGACAAGTGCCGGCTCCTCTCTGGATGGTGGTACTGTCCTGTCTGAGCCTCCACTCTGCTGGTGTGATTGTCGAAGTGCGCAAAGAATTAATTCAGGGCGTCAGGAAGTGTGGTGTCATTGCTGGTCATTGTGGTGTTATTCTTGTAGTCTGTTAGGGCTTTAATGCCTCTCCACATGCTGCAGGGGTTGTTATTTCTGAAGTGCCCCTCTATGCGCTGCTGGTATCTGTGTTTGGATTTTTTAATGCCTTTCTTCAATTCTCTTCGGGCATTACTGAAAGCCAACCTGTCCCCTGACCTGTAGTTTTGGTGGTTAGCACAGTGTCAGTGCAGAAAGCTATGGTCTCCACGTCTGTGCTCTGAGCAAACAACTCCCAGTCTGTATTTTCAAAACAGTCCTGCAGCCTTGCGGTAGACTCTTAACTCGGACAGTTTTAAGAGTTCGCTTTGTTCTGCAGGTAAGAGGTCTGTAAGACCGTTTAAAAGCCCTTTCACACGGGATGCGGCAAGCGGTGGAATCGCTGCGTGGCTGCCGCTTTCTCTTATAGTAAAAGCGTTTTGCAGCTGAGCCGCTGTTTGCGACGCTGTCTCGGCGTGAACGTAGTTGCTACAAGGTCACATTTTATTTTACTAAAAACTAAATAAACAAAACATAACAAAATAGTATATGTGTTATTTGCTGTTTATCATTTTATGGTACAATGACTGGCGTCGTTTTCATGTCAGACATAGTTACCTATGACATTTTACACATAAATGTATTTTACCTGGCAAACCAACTCGTAAACATGCATGCTCTGAATTTTTTTTCTTTATTTATAGGCTTTCTTCGTTTTTGAATCATACAACTTTACTATATTTAAAATGATCATGTTTTCAACACTTCGACATGAGCTCAATGAAATGTTATTTTGGTTTGTAAATAATAATCTGTCCAGTAATTGGTTAAATCTGACGTGGCTGCTGGTTACAAAAAGATTAAATATTTTTTTATCTTTGGTGGTTGCTGCCGCGAAGGTTCTGAGGTGGGCTCCACATGAGGGGAGACTACCAAACTGAAAGCCGGTTCTGTGATTAGTAGTAAATCTATATCATGTGCATTCAGATGGTGCGGCATTTAAAACACAGAACTGTAGATCACTGACAAGCTACCCAAAATAGAGTTCATAATCGTAGATGAATATGATATGGTGTAGCTTGTCAGTGATCTACGGCTCAGTGTTTTAAATACCACGCCATCTGAATGCACATGATAGAGATTTACTACTAATCACAGAACCGACTTTACTGACGAGATGCACATGACAATCGCATACGATTTATCATGCAGCCCTAGTTCACTACAACTTTTTCTGAACTGAAAGCGTAATCACCCTGAGGGAGGGGGAAAACGCTATGGCAAGCTCTACACCGTGCCAGTCTCCTGAGTCCCAGAGCTTGTGTTTAGGACTCTGGAAGACACTGGTTCCATTAGAAGATTATAGAATCTCACAAATGTGTTAGGTGTAGCCCAACCTGCAGCTCTACAGATGTCTGTTAGAGAGGCCCCATTAGCTAGAGTTGCTGAGGCAGCGACTCCCCTGTTTGAATGGGCTCTCACTTCCAATGGGCAAGGTAAGCCTCTGGCCTGGTAGGCCGAACGGATCTCCAGCAGGAGCTCTGAATAAGAAATCAAGCCCATACTGAGACTAGCTATCAAAGTCATCGGGGAGCTCGACCGGTGAACACACAGGAAGAGCAGTCTGCTGGGATTTACCCAGCAAGATCTTGCTTGTTTCTCCGCACTCTTCAACACACATTGCTGTGGCCTCATACCTGGAAGTAGAAGGACCAGAATGGGAAGCAGTTGAAGCGAGCTGAGGCCTCTTAGTGAAGAACGTGACTCGCAAGCTGAGTGTGCCCAAAGGAATGCCCTTGCAAGTGGAACATGAACCATCAGCAAACGAAAAGAAAGTCATAACAAAATAAAAACAATTTTGGAAAGGGCTTAAACCAATGGTACAGATTTTTTTTTTTTTTTTTTTTTTTTGCCAGTGGGTGCTCGTCAAATCAACAAAATTTTTTACTCAGAAATTACTAGTAAATTTCACAAACAATTACAAAAAAGAGTAAATAACACATTGAATTAAATTAAATTTTTAAGTACAAAGATGAAATTGTTTTGTTATAAAGCATACTTCAATAATTGTTGTATTTACAACTTAAAAATAAAAAATAAAAAAAATTAACGTGAACAATTTGTATTCCAAATAGTGTTCCCATTTCTCAAGAGCCCAGATTACAGCCAAACATTCCTTTTCTGTGATAGAATAATTGGCCTCTGCCTTATTCAAGGTTCTTCTGGCATATGCGATAACCTGCTCAAAACGCTGGGTTAACACTGTTTCCAAACCAGTGTCACTGGCATCCATGTAGACGGTGAAAGGAAGTTCTAAGTCTGGATGGCCAAAAATGGGAGAAGAGGTAAGATAAGATTTCAGACATTCAAATGCCTTTTGACATTGTGGAGACCAGTGAAATGTACACCCTTTCTTTTTCAGCGCATTCATAGGTTCAGGCACTTTGGAGAAATTTGGTACAAACTGGTGATACCACCCTGGTAAACCCAAAAAGCGTTGGACTTCTTTGAGGTTAGTAGGCACCGGGTTTGATCGTTAAGCCAGCCAGTGAAAGCTTGTGGAGAACAGCCTGAAAATTGAAGAAATGCTGCGCTACAGATGGTGAGTAAATAATTATGTCATCTATATAGACAAAACGGATGCTTCCACGCAATTCTCCCAGTACACATTCCATCAGCCTTTGAAAGGTAGCAGGGGCATTTTTTAACCCAAAGGACATTGCATTAAACTGAAACAGACCTGATGGGGTAATGACCTGTTGGGTGGTATAGTGTGCAGACTTGTGGGTTCGACTCCAGGATCTGCTGTAGCTGTTGCTTATCTTCAAGAGGTACGTGGGCAGCATTCACAGCAGTGTCAATTAGTATTTGTTCATGTTTGGTTGGGGATTGAAATATGACAAGTTGAGGAGGAGGAACAGAACTTAGTAGAGAAAGGCTGGTACTTTTACGTTCCATCTTCTCCTTTTGGTGTTGTGTGTGAATAACTGTTACACTGGCTGGAAGGGATAATCTTCAATTGGGTTGGACTTGAAGAAATATTTCTGATCTGCCACATTAATCTGCAGGCCACTGGAGAAAATAAAGTCCAAGCCTAATACGACAGCATAGGCTAGAGCCTTAGCAGGAAGAACAGCAGCAGGTATGCTAAAAACTTTTTGATTGATATGTTTACCCATCCTAGTGGAATTTCTGCTTCCCCATTGGCTAGGTAAAGAGGACCTTGAGTCCATAGAAGATGTTGCGTATTCTATGGCCAGGTAAGTATGAAGAGTCCAATCTCAGAATTACAATTCAAGGCTTTTATTAACAAATGGCTTACGGCCTCACACAGACAGCTTGCCACATGGTTGCACACAGTTCATTCTTCTCCTACACCTTTTATAGCTACCAACTTAGTAACCATTAGTGCCCTCTGCTGGTGACAATAATACAAGAACACAACATATTCCCCCACTACTTACAAAATTATACATTCCCCCCTGAATCCAAAATTTAAAGTTAACACAATAGCCCCATATCATTCACAATAATTACATATTAATGAATAGCTTAGAAAAACAGCATAACTAATTCTCAATATACACCATGGAACAATGCATTACTTTAATATTAGTTACTTTTAAGTAACATAATCCTGGAGCCAACGTGGAGGTCGTCTTAAACGTGCTGGACCTCATCCAGAAACAGTTGAAGAATCTGTAGCAAGAGGAACTTGAACAGGTGAGTTAGTTTGTTCATTTTTAAACAACACTCCAGAGGTAGATAAGGGACCCATATTAAGGGGCAGGGCTACAAGTTCATTTCTAGAAGAACATTCCATAGGTGCCAAGGTAGGAGACAGATGAGATGCATGCCACTGTCTACCATCTGACAACTGGTAAGTACATGGACCAATCTGACGAGTGATTTGAAGGGGTTTTGAGAACTTTGGATGTCCTTTTGGGACATGAACTGGACTCTGTATTCGCACCCAATCTCCCTGTTTGAAGTTAGGGGTGCGAGCTCTTCTTCTAGAGTCTGTATATGCTTTCATTTTCTTTTGTGACAGAGATACTTTCTGACTTACAAGACTTTTGCTGTTTACAGGAGGAGGAAGGATGTTCAGACAAGTACGCATTTTCCTACCACAGAATAACTCATATGAAGATGTAATGACATTTTGAGCTGTGGAAGGTTTTCAGTTCTCTTTTAAAAACATCCATGGTCTTGGGGGCTCTGAGTTGTTCTGGGAGGGCATTCCACAGACGAGGAGCGGATGCTTTAAAAGCATTGTCGCCCATGGTCTTGAACCGTGTCCTAGGTGCAACCAGGAGGTGCCGTTTGCCTGCTCTGGTCCGGGTGGAGGTGTGTGGGGAAAGGAGATCAGTGAGGTGTATGGGGGCCGCACCATGCAGACAGTGGTGGGTATGCAGGAGGATCTTTAATTCTATGCGGAGGTAAACAGGGAGCCAGTGAAGGGATTGAAGAATGGGGGTTATGTGCTCATGTTTCCGCACCCCCGTTAGGACCCTGGCAGCACTGTTCTGCACAAACTGGAGCATTTGAAGGCTCCTGCCAGGGATTCCCAACAAGAGTGCATTACAATAGTCCAGCCTGGAGGAGAAAAAGGCGTGGACGAGCTTCTCCGCAGCTGAAAGAGAAAGAGAGGGAAGCAGTTTTGAAATGTTACGGAGGTGAAAAAAAAGAGGTTTTGCAAATTGAGGTGACATGATTGTCAAAAGAAAGGTAGGGGTCAAACTTCACCCCAAGGTTAGTAACGGAAGGAGAGAGGGAAATAGTATTGCCAAAGAATCAAACAGATGTAATAGGAGAAGAGCGTAGTTGGTGAGGCGTTCCGATTTGGATGGCTTCTGTTTTAGAGCCATTCAGCCGCAGAAAATTTTGATTCATCCACGCCCCGATCTCCTCCAGGCAGGAGGTGAGATGGGAAATAGTGGCAGAGGGGGAGCCGGAGGGAGTGATATGGAGATAGAGTTGTGTGTCATCAGCATAGCAATGGTAATGAATTCCATGCCTGCTGCTGACACGACCAAGGGGAAGCATATAGATTGTGAAGAGGGTTGGACCGAGTACGGAGCCCTGGGGGACCCCACAGGTAACAATGTGAGGTGAGGATTTTGCCTCCCCCAAGGCTACACACTCGGTCCTATCTGTGAGGTAAGAATGAAATCATTTTAGGGAGGTGTCGGAGAGACCAATGTAGTGCTGAAGTCTGTGAAGGAGGATGCAATGGTCAACAGTATCAAATGCAGCAGAGAGGTCGAGGAGGATGAGCAAAGAAGTGGAGCCGGAGTCCATAAGTAGGTCACTGGTCACTCTGAGGAGGACTGTTTCTGTGCTATATTGAGAGCGGAAACCAGATTGATATTTATCATACATACTGTTGGAACTGAGATGGGTGTTGAGCAGGGAGGAAACCACTTTTTCTAGCACTTTGGAGATGAATGGGAGGTTAGAGATGGGTCTGTAATTTGACAGAGGTTCAGGATCTAGGGTAGGTTTTTTAAGAAGAGGTTTGATAATAGCTGTTTTTAGGGCTGTTGGAACATTTCCTGTTTGCAGTGAAAGGTTAATGAGTTTAGTTATAAGAGGGCTAATGGAAAGATGGTGGGTTTTAAGCAGAGCGGAGGGGAGGGGATCGAGAGAGCAAGTGGATAGTTTAGATTTACGGATGATATTCTCGACGTCCTGCTGCATTGTAGAAGAAAAATGTGTCAGTTTTTGCGTGATCAGTACTGTGGGAATGTCAGGAGTGGAACATGTGGGAGGAGACAAAGCTGAGCGGATACAGTCTATTTTGGAAGTGAAGAAATTCATAAATTTATTACAATTTGAGTCTGTGTGGCTGAAAAATGAGGGAGTCTGTGGTTTGAGAATATGGTGAATTGTGGAGAACAGTTTTTTGGGGTCACCTGCATTGTTGTTGATCAACAAGGAATAATGCTGTGACCTAGCCTTTGAGAGAGCTCTAGCATAGGCCCTACGATGCTCTTGTCGGCCCCAGGTGAGCAGGCCTCATTGAGAGAGGAATAGACATCACGCTGCTGCCAGGTTTCACTTAGGCAGAGAATATCTAACCCTTTGTCCAAAATGTGGTCGTGTATGAGTCCAGATTTATTTGAAAATGACTGCACATTGAATTGTTCAATAGTAATGTGAATTTTGAGGTCCAGTTTGTTACAAGGTGATCCACTCGGGTTTTCTGTTATACCAATCGGAGTTAACTGTTCCTCCAGTGGCGGCGCTCTGATGACGTAATCCAGGTGCGGCGTGGCGTGAGGCCGTCCAGAGAGATGCGATGTTGCTGTGGCCACCGTGTTTGGACACAACAAAGTGGCGACCCGACCTCTATGGATGTACCGGGTTCGGCGTGGAAGATCCAGTTGTGGATGGATTCCAGTGCTGCTGGGAATCCTGTGTTGTTCCATTAGGATGTCGATCGTCAACATAGTGCGTGGTTGGGCACCGCTGCTCGCGGTTAGCCAAGATCCAGGAGGGCCGTGAGGTATAATAGTCACATACACCACCAGGATGATCCACAGCATAATCCACGGCATCAGGAGGAAAATTATTTCTAGTCCATTAATTACTGTAGTGGACACATCCAGTATGTAAAAAGCACTCAATTGAGTCACATAACCGGGAGAAGTGGCGAACAATCAACGCCAGCATCCGCTCCCATATGAGAAATGCCCAGCATAATAATAAATATATACAAAGCGTATTTATAATGTATTGCCCAGATATTTTTATTAATAAAAATGCACTTATTAATTATTTAAAATACATGAATAATATATAGTAAATGTATACAAAGCGTATGTCACGCCCTTGGACTGTTTGTCTTGGCTTTTCCCAGTTTTTCCCCCGTTGGACTGTCTGTTTGGTTTCTCCCATGCCCTTTTTTGGTCTTCCTGCTCATTAGTGTGATCCCCTCCACCTGTTGTTGTAATTATCTCCCCTTTATAAGTTTGTTTGATTTCCTTGTTTCTTTGTCCGGCTACAAGCATTACACCTATGTTCTTTCGTTGTGTGCACGTCTACTCCAGTCATTCCTATCAATTGTTACTCTGCCTGAGGATTTATTGAAGACTTTTTATATACTTCTACGTTATGTTGCCCTTTCCTACATGCTTCGTGACAACGTATTTATAATGTATTGCCCACATATTTTTATTCATTATAATACACTTATTAATTAATTAAAATATATGAATAATATATAATAATAAATGTATACAAAGCATATTTATAATGTATTGCCCACATATATTTATTAATAAAAAATACATTATAAATACGCTTTGTATACATTTATTATATATTATTCATGTATTTTAAATAATCAACAAGTGTATTTTTTATTAATAAAAATATGTGGCCAATGCATTATAAATACGCTTTGCATACATTTATTAAATATTATTCATGTATTTTAAATAATCAATAAGTTTATTTTTTTATGTATAATTGTTATGGAGTGCCCGGTAATCCCACTAGAGGGCACTCCAGTATGGACTCTTTATGTTATGTGTTGTCTCAACCCACCATGTTTCACTCTTGTCTGTGTGTCTTTTTCCGATTGGTTCCCCTGTTTCATGTGTCAGGTTCCCATTCGTTGGTTTTGTCATGTGACCCCTTGTGTTTGATATAAAAGGCCACTCCTCCCCCACTCCTGACCTCAACTTGATTCCAATGAATTAAACAATTACAGACCAATTTCAAATCTCCCTTTTCTACCTCAAGGCTCAGAACTAGGGCCATTACGTTTTACACTTTATGTTACCCTTGGGAGATATCATCAGGAAACATGGTGTTAGCTTTCACTGTTATGCTGATGATACGCAGCTCTATATTTCTTCACGGCCCGGCGAAACATACCAATTTGAAAAACTAACAGAATGCATAGTTGAAATAAAAAATTGGATGGCAAGAAATTTTTTGCTGCTAAATTCTGAAAGAGCAGAGGTGTTAATTATTGGACCTAAAACCTCCGCATGTGATAACCTAAAGCACAGTCTATTACTCAATGACTGCTCTGTCAATTCGTTGTCATCAGTCAGGAACCTAGGTGTGCTATTCGATAGCAATCTTTCCTTCGAAAGCCACATTTCTAGCATTTGCAAAACCGCATTTTTTCATCTAAAAAATATATCGAAATTACGACCTATGCTCACGATGTCAAATGCAGAAACGTTAATCCATGCGTTCATGACCTCAAGGATAGATTATTGTAATGCTTTATTGGGTGGTTGTTCTGCACACTTAATAAACAAACTCCAGCTGGTCCAAAATGCAGCAGCTAGAGTTCTTACTAGAACCAGAAAGTATGACCATATTAGCCCGGTTCTGTCAACACTGCACTGGCTCCCTATTAAACATCGCATAGATTTCAAAATCTTGCTAATAACTTATAAAGACCTGAATGGTTTAGCTCCTCAGTACTTAAGCGAGCTCTTATCATATTATAGTCCCTCACGTCCGCTGTGTTCTCAAAATTCCGGCAATTTGATAGTACCTAGAATATCAAAATCAACTGCGGGCGGCAGATCATTTTCACATTTAGCGCCCAAACTCTGGAACAATCTACCTAACACTGTTCGGGAGGCAGACACACTCTGTCTAGTTTAAATCTAGATTAAAGACCCATCTCTTTAACCTGGCCTACACTTAATACATTTCATAATCCAAATCCGTTAAAGGATTGTTAGGCTGCATTATTTAGGTCAACTGGAACCAGGGACACTTCCTATAACACCTGATGTACTCGTTGCATCAGAAGAAGAATGGCATCTACGCTAATATTAGTATCTTTCCTTCTTATTCCGAGGTCACCGTAGCCGCCTGTATCCAGATCAGACGGTCACTGCAGTCTCACGGATCTAGTCCATGCCCATCAGCACCCAGAGATATCCTCTACAGCCCTGAATGTCAGCAGAGACCACATCAAAGACAGATCATCAGTGAAGACCTCATCACCTAGACGGCCATCGACGCAAGACAACGAAAACCAGATGAGTCCTCTCCAATCTGATTTCGTGGCAACTTGGAACTCTTGCATCTACATTAATATTAGTCTGTTTGTTTCTTATTCCCAGATCACCATAGCCACCAGATCCAGTCCGTATCCAGATCAGATGGTCACTGCAGTCCCCTGGATCCATTCCAAACCTAGACCAGATGGTGGATCAACACCTACAGCCGAATGTCAGCGGATACCGTGTCAACTAGATGAGCCCCAGAGACAGATCATCAAGAAAGAACTTCTACCCTAAACGCCCACCGGCACAAGGCCATGGGAACCAGATGAGTCCTCCCCAATTTGACTTTGTTGCAATATGGAACTCTTGCATTATTATTGACATTTTATTTTATTATTTTAATACTGTAAGGTTGCTTTGACACAACTTGTATTGTAAAAAGCGATGTGTAAATAATCTTGACTTGACTTGACTCTGTGTTTGCTGATTGTTGTTTAGCTTTAGCATTTACCTTGTTCCTGGTTATTTTCCTCGTTTTGCCCTTGTGTTTATTTTCTCCTGGACTGTTTCTTCATTTATTGAACCCTGCCGCCTGCCCTGACCATTTTGCATGTTAATTGGACTACTCTTCTGGATTTTCTTGGATGTTGTGTTTGCCGTCTCTGACCCTGCCTGTTCGGTCACGTCTATTCAATAAAGCTAGCATTTGGATCCACCTCCGACTCCTTTTGTTACAATAATTAATATATTTAAAGGTGTATGAAATATGTTTCAATTGTATTGTAAGTGGTAACAAAATACTATCTCAGCATTTCCAAAAATGTATGTTAAAAGCACATTTTAGTTAATCTTCATGGTGTCTCAAAATAGCATAGTTGAGTACACTAAAATGCTCTTAAGTTTATCCTAAAATGTACTTAATACTAATTTTTAGTACATTAAATACAAAATTAGTTTGGGAAAATAGAGCACTTTTAATACAGTATTTAGCACACTTTTTTCACAATTTGTATATTCTTTTAATATATTACTATTATACTTTAAATTAGTTATAAATATATTTATAAATGTTTAAAAGTAGGGTTCAAGTGTATTTCTAGTTGTAACTAAATATATTTTTAAAAAACAGATATAGTATGTTAAAAGCACATTTTAGTTCAATTTCAGGGCATCTCAAAATAGCACAGTTGAGTACACTTATATGGTATTAAGTAGTGTTGTCACGATACTGGAATTTCTAACTTCGATACGACACCTTGAAAAATATCGATATTCGATACCATTTTCGATACCACAGAGAAAAAAACTGCCACAATATTAAAGTAAATTTCTTTTTTAATTTAAAGATAAATGTAACAAGATAACATGACAATGAGGAATGTGCATATGTACACTGCTACAGCCCTGTTCAGCTTCTTAGTTTCATTTGAGTTTGTTTCATACTTTATTTGCTGTTCAAATACAAATACAGCTGGTAGTGTAGGTTGTGAGTGTTTTGTTTTTGTTGTTTAACAAACTTTTTTTTCTTTTTAGACCACACTTTTAAAATGAACTGAACTATAACTAATCTTAGAACTTAAGTTAATGGTAAAAGATATTTGTTAACATTAGTTAATATGAATAAACAATGAAAAATACTTCCAAAACATGTATTAATCTTAGTTAAAAGTTAATTTAAACTAACATTTACTGTACTGTACTAATACATGAATTAATTAAAATAGTTTTTATTGGACCAGAGCTAACAAGATCAGTTGCAATTTTATTACCTACCGTTATCAAAAATTTAAATATACTGTAACAAATGCATTGCTCATCGTTCATAAATGCTGGTTAATACATTAACATTATTTGACGAACAGATTTTAATTGGCAGATAATCACCGAACCATGCAAACATGCATGCATCACACGTGAAAACAATGCTCAGTTGCTCACTGGATCGAAATTAAGACAAATTGCATTATTTAACTAATATTTGTTTTTTAAATAAAGTTAAATAAGCACAAGTTAATTTACATTTGACCACAGTTGATGTATTTACTTGTCTAAGATACCTTAATCAGATTATATTAACAAATTACTGTGAAAAAACGAGACAACACTCATATCAGCTAGGCAGTCTTATTTAATGATTCAGTAACCAACCTCTCGAAATTCTTTATATAGATGCATTTATGTGCACTTTTTTTTTACCTGGGTGTCAACAGCTACTTTTTCCCATGGCCCAAAGGGATAAGGTACACATTGCAGAGGTGCAGCAGAAACAATAGCTGTCTTGTCAGAAGAAATGCAAACTTGACAGTTCTTTACTTTTTTCCTTCACCAAAGAATCAATACCTGGCCACCAGTAGAGTTCTCGAAAACGCTGCTTTGTACGCACAATTCCTTGGTGACCATCATGGGCCAGATTTACCAAGATGTGCCGAAGTGAAACAGGAACAATAAGACGTGATCCTCTGAAAACATAATTTCCTTGAACACTCAGTTCATCCCTTACTTGGAAATAGGGACGAAGATCTTTATTAACAGCCATTGATGAAGAAGGCCATCCACGATCAATTTGTGCACATAATGAATTCAATTCTGGACATGATGCAGAGGCAGAAGCAAACTCAGTTGGAGTTACAGCAGACATCTCAGAAGACAGATATGCAACAAATTCAGGTTCTGCATTAGAAGAATCCTCTTCAGAGTCTGGCAAAGGCAAATCGAGACATACAGTCAGCAGTATAATTTTGAGAACCATAAATGTAAATGACTTCATAGTTAAAACATAGAATTCTTGCTGCCCAGCGTGCAATTCTCATTCCTGCACGATCTGTGCCTTTGGGAGACAGTAGCACTGTTAAAGCTTGATGATCAGTATGTAGAAAAAATTTCCGACCCCAAAGATAGATTCTCCATTTTTCAACAGCCCATACACATGCTAAGGCTTCTTTTTCAATTGTTGAATACTTGACAAGGTTCTTGAAGCAAATGCAACAATGCGTTCAGTTTTATCTTCATGAATTTGAGCCAATACAACACCAAGTCCATAGTTTGAGGCATCAGTTGAAACTACAATGGGCAAATTTGGATCAAATAACGCCAACGCAGAACTTTTAAGCAGTAACTCTTTCACAGTGTTGAAACTTTTCTGAGCCTCTTCTGACCAAGTGAAGTCAACTCCTTTCCTGATACAAGCATGCAAAGGCTCTACCACAGTGGCAAAATTTGGAATAAACTTGCTGTACCGTGATATTAGCCCCAGAAAGGAATGAAGCTGATGTGCATCTGCAGGAACTGGTGCATGAAGCATTGCATTAAGATGATCCTCATTTGGATGTACACCTTGTGCAGAGACAGTATGGCCCAAAACTGTAAACTTGTCTTACGGAATTGACATTTCGGAGTATTCAACTGAAGTCCTGCATTCTGTAAGTGTTGAACAGCTTTGTTAAGCATGCAGTCATGTTCATTCTGTGTCCAACCCCAGACAATGATGTCATAATGATAATGTGCCACATTTGTCATTCCTTGCAGTACAGTGGATAACATTTTCTGAAATGCAGAAGGTGCCGAAGCTAGGCCAAAGTGTACACAACAAAACCTAAATAGGCCTTCATGGGTTATAAATGCAGTTAAGTCGCGGCTTTCTTCATGTAATGGAAGTTGAAAGTATGCACTCTCCAAGTCAATTGTAGAAAAAAACAGTTGCTCCACATAATTTCGATAACAATTCATCAATATGTGGCAGAGGATAACTGTCTGTAATCACAGCTTTGTTTGCTTCTCGTAGGTCTACGCACATGCGAATGCCTCCTGATTTTCTGCACTACAACAATTGGTGAAACCCAAGGTGATGCATCAACTTTTTCAATAACACCTAGGTCAAGGAGAGGTTGAAGTTCTTCAGAAACAGCCTTTCGAACAGACAATGGCAACCGTCTGAGTTTCTGACATACAGGTGCAACATCAGAAGAGATCTTTACCTTATGCAGGAAACCTTTTGCACATCCTAGTTTGGCCACAGGCACTGAAGCAGAAAGGCCCATCACATGTGCTGGAAGTTGATAAGATTCCGTTGAAACAGAAGATCCTCCAAAGTGAAGATGCAGGCCATTAATTAAATCCATTCCCAGAAGAGCAGTGCCAGACTCAACTATAAAAATTGAAGTGTTGCAGTTAACATCATTCTTTGTGACAGTAACAGGTAAGCATCCAAGCACTGGTATTGGGTCACGAGAATAAGTCACCAATTTGACAGAAGAAGGTAGCAAGGAGTCTTTCTTAAAGTATGTCTCGTACACGATTTTGGCAGAATGGAAACAGAGGAACCCGAATCAACTATCAACTCCACAGGTACAGAGACAGAAGCAGTCGTTATTGTAACAGTACACTTAATCTTGTCAGTTAGCACATTTTGCATGTACAAAATTTGAAGTTCAGGCAATTCAATTTCATGTACTGACTATTTGTTGTGAGCGACATAGTCTTGAAAAATGTCCAAACTTTTGACAATTATGGCATTTTTCTGAAGCAGCAGGGCATCTTGAATCATTTGCTAAATGTTTTGTTGATCCACAACGATAGCATGCACGAACTGATGAAGTCATCTTAGAAACTTTAGAAGACTTTAAGGTTTTAGACAAAATAGAAGGCTTTACGGAGTACTTTGTTTTATACTGACCATCAGCTGACATAGACTTTCCTTATATAGTTGCACAGGTACAAACTTCTGGTCTGAAATAGTTTTAACTTGTTCACCAGTGGCTTCAATTTGAGTAGCAATTGTGATGGCTTTACTCAGAGTCAAATCAGTCTCCAACAGCAGTTTTTCTCTAATACGATGACTAGCCATGTTTTCTACTAGTTGATCACGTAACATCTCATCAAGATTTAATCCAAACTCACATGTTGCTGCTAAATCTCGAAGTGAAGTTACAAACTGTAGAACTGTTTCACCAGGTATGTGAGTTCTTTTTCTAAAAGCATGCCGTTCTGCAATCACATTTCGTCGAGGAACAAAGTATGCTTCCAACACCGCAATAGCTTCCTCTATTGTCTCTCCTTAATTCGGCAAAGTATAAAATAATCTCTGACCTTCTGTGCCTAAACAATGAAGAAACAGCGCTTTCTTTCGTGCAGGAGGCCATTCATCTCCAGATGCATTAATGACCAGCAAATAATTCTTGAACCTCTTCAGCCAAACATCAAAGGGTATCGAAGGCTCACCAGGACATGGCAGGAATGGCATAGGAAATGAAGCAACTGCAGCCATCTTTTATTCCAAAAAAAAAATCCTTGTCGCCAATTTTGTTGCGTCTTCTATGGCCAGGTAAGTATGAAGAGTCCAATCTCAGAATTACTTTTATTAACAAATGGCCTACGGCCTCACACAGACAGCTTGCCACATGGTTGTACACAGTTCATTCTTCTCCTACACCTTTTATAGCTACCAACTTAGTAACCATTAGTGCCCTCTGCTGGTGACAATAATACAAGAACACAACAGAAGATTTTCTGCAGGGAGCTCCTTGCAAAGATTCTCATGTAAAAGGGTGTAACTTGCACCTGTGTCAACAATAGCTTTCCCCTTCCAGGTACCAATACTCAGAGGTACAACTAATTGTTGCAGAACAGCTGCAGATGGTGGTCCCTTCTTACAAGTGGTTGGGGCCTTTTTGGTAAATTTGGCAGAAACAGAGTAATTGGTAAGAGGACTAACAGTTTTAGAAACTGAAAATTTTGTTCGCTTACTGTTGGAGGGATGGAGTTGACTAGTGGGTTGAAAGGACTGAGCAGAGACAAAGTGTGGACAGTGACCAGGGGAGTGATGTCCTTTACATCGCTAACATTGAACTAAAGGCGGTTTCTCTTTTTGGGTCTTTGTTGCATGGATGTGGAACCCATGTGTCTTTCATATTTTCATTGCTGTTCGTAATCTTTTTCAAGCTGTTGGCCTAATTTCACCAGTTCGTCGACATTGTTCACCTGACTTCATAGCTGACTAGCGAGATATAACTTAAGGTTCTTTAAAATCAATTTTACCAGTTCGTTGTCAGTTAAGGTAGGGTTCTATCTCTTGCAGAGTGATCTGTAAGTAAATGCAAAGTCTCTTATGCTTTCTCTTTCACCTTGTGTTCTTGATCGGACCCTTTCTGCTAGTTCATCCTCATAGTCCTCTGAAAGGAAAGCAGAAAGAAAAACAGACTCAAACTCATCCCATGTTCCTTCAGATGATCGTACTTCTTCCCACCAGTCCCGGGCAGTGCCATATAAGACAGAAAGTGGTGGAAAGTGGCCAAGATGTCAGCATCAGTAAGATGATGTAGTGCTAAGAAGTATTGGCATCGTAAGTCCTGTTGCGTCACTGAAGATAGAGGGGAAGACACTGGTGATGTACATATCTGCATACAATCTGCATACCGCTCCTGTTCCCAGGTGAGGGGTTGAATTGGAGTACCACCAGATAGTGTCGAAGATGCAAAACGCACATAGGTGCTGGCCTGAGGGAGGCAAAAGTGGAAAGGAGTACGTAAGGATCCAGGGGTAAGAGGCTGTGGATGTTGAACATTTCCCCAGTCTAGCAGTCAACACCATTTTACGGCTAAGCTGGCTCAAAAATGGAAAGGCCCTTACCATATTTTAAAGCAGTTGGGACCACTGAACTATCGTATATAACTGGAATCAACTGATGAAGATGTTCGCACTGTGCATGTATCCAACCTGAAGCCATGTTTTACAACTGCTGCAGAGCTGGAACAGCAGGAAAGAGGAAAAGTCCTTGAAATATTGAATGAATCCTCTGATGAAGAGGAGTTCTTCGGATTTTAATTCACTCTTCTACAACCACAGGTTGTTTTCTCCAGGGAGGGAGAGTGTGGCGATATGGATACAAATCCATACCAGCTTTTGAATCTTGCCCGCAAATTAGTATGGAATGGTGGAAGTCATATAAATGAGAGGCAAAACGGAAGTCTAATCCTAACCATATATATATATATATATATATATATATATATATATATATACACACAGTCAAGCCTGAAATTATTCATACCCCTGGCAAATTCTGACTTAAAGTTACTTTTATTCAACCAGCAAGTTTTTTTTTTTTTTTTTTTTTTTTGGACAGGAAATGACACAGACTTCTCCCAAAAGATAATAAGATGATGTACAAGAAGCATCATTGTGGAAAAAAAATATTACTCATCTTTTATCTACATTTGAACAAAAAGTGGCATGTCCAAAATTATTCATACCCTTCACAAGAATCAACAGAAAAGCCTTATTTTGGCTATTACAGCAAACGCTTCCTATAATTGCTGACCAACTCTTTGCATGTCTCCACTGGTATTTTAGCGATGAGCTCCAACTCTTTCAGGTTGGAGGGTCTCCTTGCCACCACCCTGATCTTTAGCTCCCTCCACAGATTCTCAATTGGATTTGATTAGGGACTCAGGCTGGGCCACTGCAAAATGTTAATGTTTTTGTCTGCTAACCATTTCTTCACCACTTTTGCTGTGTGTTTTGGGTTGTTGCCGTGATGAAATATCCACTGGTGCCCAAGGCCAAGTTTCTCTGCAGACTGCCTGATGTTGTTGTTGAGAATTTTGATGTATTGCTTCTTTTTTCATGGTGCCGTTTACTGTGATTAGGTTCCCTGGTCCACCCGCTGAAAAAACCCCCCAAAACATTAGGTTCCCACCACCATGTTTGACAGTGGGTATGGTGTTCTTAGGGTTTACTCTAAATGAAGGCTACCTCATTGTGGCCAAACAATTAAATATTTTTGTTCTGACCATAAAACAGAAGACCAGGGGCCGTATGTATAAAACTTCTAAGAAATGCTCTTAAGAGTAGTCTTAAACTTTGACTTAAGTGTCAAAAAATTCTTAGTAAGAAGTAGGACTTTTTTAAGAGTAGGAGACTCTAAAAGCAACTTTCAGTAAAGTTTGAGACTGATTCTTAAGTTCTGACTTAAGTGTTGTAAATTAAGGACTAAAATGATTGAAACACAAAATGGCCGCCCTTGACCTCTGAATCAGCCAATAGTGAGCCTGCTCATGTGAGTCACAGCAGCACAACACCAATTATTTGATGGAACTACAATACAAACATTTAATTAAGACACTATTTAATATTTCAGTGTATTTAACCTCCTGTTATCCTTGGGGTCAATTTGACCCCATTCAATGTTTAACGTATGTACATATATAATTGACTTTTTTTTTTTGCTTTAGATTGAATGACTTTTCCTAATTTAATGGGGAAAACTTGGTAAACATAAAATTAACATGATATTATTTTTTCAATGCCCCGTACACATTTTGTCACATCGGTGTTCTTTGGGGTCAATTTGACCCCAGGGTCTTTTAGCTGTATAAAACATAAGAAATATAAAAAAATTACACACATTTGTTATGGGTGATGTTGAGGTCACTATAACATACTATGATTTTATAATATGCACTATAATTTTATATGTTAAGTATAATAAAAATAAAAAATAAAACTAACACAACCATACCTGAAGTATTGCGAGAACCACTGTCAACTGAATTGCTGTCTCAAATTGCCTCTAAGCAAAGGTTCTCTTTCAGTGAGATTTTGTCACAGGTGTTTGACAGTGAAGTGTGTGTGGGGGGGGGGTGTGTTTCAGAGTGTTGTTAAGTAGTCAACAAAGACATCAATTACCTGACACTAACCTTTTAGCAAAAAAAAATCATATTCTGGAGGTTTTAAATTGCTGGGGTCAAATTGACCCCAGTGGAAAAAAGGTGTTAGCGGATTTTAGGTTAACAGGAGGGTTAAACAAATGCTTTTACAAATTATTATTAATGCTTTGAAATCCATGTCTCCTCATTTACAGTTGGAGCAATGATGTGAACAGCTCCAAGAACTCAAAGAAAGCCCACAAACTTAAAAGTTTCTTGTTTTGCAGCATGGTTTGACGGTTAGTTGGAAAGTCATTAAACTGCCTTTAAGTTGTGGCCAAGAGAGAGAAAAAAGTCTTACTGATTTTGTAAGCATATTGCATATTTGCTTGGAGTCAATTGTTTTACTTTTATTTTTTTGATAATAATGCAGTAAAATGTGTCATATGTTTTGGCATTTCTGTCCTACAAAGAAATTATGAACACATGCAAAAACAAGAGAGGACCAACACAAAATTAATAACTGATTATGTTGTATTCAATGTCAATGTTGACAGTTTAGTGATTTTGTCACTAGATTTGTTGACGTCCTTCCCCCTTTTGAGACTTTGAGACTAAACTTTATTTAGATTACAACACTCTCCCACTGATATATTTATATTATATAGATCAGTGAACTCACCATTATGTCCTCATCCTCATCAGCTACATTGTGTGACTGTTTTAACTACTTTCAATTGAAAGCAGTTAGCAACATTGATCAGTGTTTTTTTTTTTTCATATTTTGATGGTTTAAGTGAAATGTGAGGTCATTAAAACCCTCCACACATCACTTTTGGTCACTGATGTGTTTGGTGAGGTTAGTGTCACAATATTTAAGACCCTGCTTACTGTGTCATCACCAGTGCTTTGCTGCATTTTTACATTCTTTCAAATTTTCCAGTGAAAATAAATAAACAAACAAACATATTATTGCAGCTAGAGCATTGATTTGTAGAGTGGATTAAGTTATTATGCTTATTACTTGGTCAATTACAAAAATAAATACATTAAAGAATGCTTGATGGTCACGATTGTATAATTTTATCAACTCCATATCATCATATAACTCCAATATGTCATATGTTGATTGTAAAGTGTGTGTTTCCTCCTTTTTGCTGCCATTGTGTTACTCCTAACTAGGTTAGGAGACCTCTCCAACACTCTTAAATAATTTAGGAGCTGAGACCTAGTCTTAACACTTAAGAACTTTTATGAATCACTCTTTATCTTAAGTCCAGAAATAAGAGTAAAATTACGTCACTCTTAGAATTTTGAAACACTTAAGACTAAAATTTGACTCTGAGAAGCTTTATATATACGGCCCCAGGGCCCGTATTCACAAAACATTTTATCTTACCACTAAGAGTTCTCCTAAATAGCAGTAAAAGTTTTTAGCTAAGAGTTTTCTCTTAAAACCTATTAACAAAGCTGCTGAGACAAACTTTTACTAAGCAGTAGAGAGAAGTCTTAAGCTAAGAGTAAGGGGCGGGGTTGACCTCATTACTATGGATGATGTCAGCATGCTCACTAACCATGCATACAGTGATTGGCTGTTAGGGGAGGGATCTCTGCCAGACATTTATTCATAGAAATATTGTTGTAAATGTTGCCATATTCAAATAAAGTTTTAAAAAGTTAGTAAAAATGTTGCCACATTCTAAAAAAAAATTAAAATACAGGGCAAGTGTCACTAATAAACAAGTGTTCAAATGATTGACAGCCTTTTACCTGTGTGCTTCTTATAATAAACAATTAGCTGATATGCATGTAAACAGACTTTTTTAAAGAGCTTTTTATGCTTTTAATGACACAGAATAGCAGAGAACTAACACGAAATCATTGGGTGAAGATAAGGGGGCGGGAGCAGCAAAATATTTCGAAACGGGAATCAAACTCAGGGCGCTTTGAGCAGAATTACACTATATATGACGCACTAACCGCTAGGCTATCGGCGCCGACATAAAAAGCTTGTTTTCTATTCATGATAGAATAATCATGGCTGATAGCGAGATACGCAAATGTAAAACAAAACCAAACTGGATGCAAGAACAGCTGTTACTTCTTGCCCAACGTAGGATATAATCAAATGAAAATAACCTCCAAGACTAAAAAAAAAGTTGTGTAGGAATATGCGTGCATATACATGCAGAGTGTTTCTAAAACGTTTAAGTTCCGAGGCAGATCGCCACCAACAGCAATATTAGGAAGGTAAGGATTTGATCTTGTGATTTAAGCCTTATTTAGGCTGATTTATACTCGACGCGTTCTTCTGCACCGTGCTGCCTGCGTGCGCACATCACCAAATTCTGGGCCCCTGTTCCTAAAAGATCTTAAGGATAAAAGTAGCCTATCTCATAATTTAACGATTTAGGAGAAAATCTTAAAAGAAATGCTTAAAACAATCCTAAATTTATGACTCCTAATTTTTGCTCTAAGAGTATTTCACAAACCGTTTTAGCACTAAAACTAGCTCCTAAATCTGTGAAATGTTAGGAGTAGTGGAGGACTCCTAAGTCACTAAGATCAAGTCCTAAAACTATCCTATAATGGCTGTTGCCGGCTGTCTGCCTCGGAACAGAAACATTTTAGAAGCATTGGATGATAATGAGCTTTTCAGAAGATGTGGTCTTAGTCGCGAAGGACTGCTGTAGATTTGCAACAAATAGAAAAAACTCAATAACGCCACAGATCAATGTTTTGACAATCCTCGAATCGCAGCTTCTTATGAATGCAATAAATATTTTAATAAGGCTAAGGATTTTAATCTGCAATAGCATAAGGTTACATGAAAACATTATCGGCAACTTGAAAGTAATGTCCGTTTAGCTGTAGCAGTTGTTTGTCACTTAAATTCTGCAATCTCTGCCTTAATTTGCATGACTTTGCAAAGAATACCAGCACTTTTCACAGTCATCTTTGCTTCTGGACAAAAGTGGGAAAGCTGCATTTATTTGCACACATATATTTTCCCACACATCTCTTTTAGTTTTTGAGGTTATCCCAACTTTGTTTTCATGAACAAATTGGGCAAGAAGTAAGAGTTGTTCTTGCGTCCAGTTTGGTTTTCTTTTACGTTTACATGCCTTACTATCACCTATGATTATTCTACCCTGTTAATTAAAAGGCTGTTTATATGCATAGCCGCTAACTGTATACGAGGAGCGCACATGTGGCTGAAGATACACGTTTAATTAGTGACACTTAGCCTGCATTTTAAAATCTTTATTTGAATATGGCAACTTTTATTTTAAAACCTTTATTTAAATATGATATAATAGTGCACGTTACAATATTTCTATAAATAAATCTCTGACAGAGACCCCTCCCCTGTCAGCCAATCATTGTGTGCATAGTTAACAAGCATGTCAACATCATCCATAGTAACGACCCCGCCCTTACTTTTAGAAGACTTCTCTCTATTCCTTAGTAAAAGTTTGTCTCAGCAGCTTTGTGAATAGGTTTTAAGAGAAAACTCTTAGCTAAAAACTTTTACTAGCATTTAGGAGAACTTTTAGTGGTAAGATGAAATGTTTTGTGGTTACAGATTCTGATCATGTGTACATAATGTATTGACATTAAACTAGTTTTTAACATGATAAATTTATTCTTACATGTACTTTAATAATATGTTATTAGCCTTGAGATAAATGTTGCAGTGAATAAATGCATAGATATGCATCAGTTATGAGTAATATCCAGTAGTCTAGTGGTAGAATGTTCATTAGATGAGTCAGAGGGTTTCTGTTCTAATCTGCTGTCACATAGCTTTTTTCATCCCTTAATAAAATTAAATATGTTCATCAGTGATCCTATATCAGAGACACATTTGTGTGTATTATGTTTTGATTTTTAACCGTAATGAGTCATAAGTGAGGGATTGAAGCGCTTGCGTGTGAACACTGAGCACGAGCCGCATTGAGAAAGTTCCGCAACGAACATTAAGCATGATTTCAGAAAAAAAATACAGATTCCAGCGTCAGCACCTTATTTAACAGAAAGGAATGTTTCATCAGCATTAGGTACGTCCTTGCTGCGAGATGTTCAAAAAAGTGGTGGGACAATAGCTTTGCAAAAAGTGTCCCACTCATCCCACCTGTGCATTACGCCTATGAAAATAAGTAATGTGAAACACTAACAAAAGCAATTATGAGAAATATTTTTATTACAGCAGTCTTCAACAGTAAAACCAACACAAAATGTACAGTCTCAACAAACTTTTTTGCAAAAGTTTTCGCCCGTTCCAATACAGGTCACGATGAGTTTTTTGCCATCTGACTATTTCTATGGTCACGCATTGATGGATTATAGAGATGTTTGTACAGGCGTACCTGTTCAGCCAAAACAGCTTTAACATTTTTCGTGAGAAATTGGGTTACACGCGAACAGTTCACTCGAGAAGCCGTGCACACAGCCATGCGAAATGGGTGATTTTACAAACCCCAGCGAACTTGCGGACACGTATAAATCAGTCTTTATGTTGCACAGATTTAGGAGCTAGTTTTAGCGCTAAACACTTTGTGAAACACTCTTAGAGCAAAAACTTATGAGTCCTAAATTTAGGACCGACACGCCCATTATTTTTTAAGATTTTCTCCTAAATCGGCAACTTATGAGCTACTTTTAGCTGTAAGATGTTTTGTGAATACGGGCCCAGAAGTCTTCTTCTTTGTCCTGATGCAAAGGCCAAGCAGGGTTTTGTGTGCCTTATCTGGAGAAGTGGTGTCCTCCTTGGTCTGTGTCTGTGGAACCCAGTGGTGTGCAGTGTCTGTGGACTGTCTGCCTTGAGATGTTGCCACCAGCAGAGCCCAGATTCATCAGAATGGCCTTGGTGGTGATCCTTGGATTCATTTTTTTTACCTCTCTCACTATCCTCCTGGCCAGCACAGGTGTCACTTTTGGCTTCCGACCACGTCCTCTGAGATTTTTCACAGTGCGGAACGTCTTGTATTTTTTAATAATACTTTGCACTGTAGCCACTGGACCTTTAAAACATTTAGATATGGTCTTATAGCCCTTTCCTGACTTGTGAGCAGCCACAATGAACAGCCGCAGGTCCTCAGTGAGCTCCTTTGTCTTAGCCATGACTGTCCACAAACCAACAGCAGAGAGTTTCTGAGTTGATTAAAACAGCTGTTCCGAATGAATCAGGGTAATTAGGATGCTTTAGAACAGCTTGGACTATTTGGAATGTTAAAGAACTTTGAACAGTTTGCAAAGGGTATGAATAATTTTGGACATATCACTTTTTGTTCAAATGTAAATAACGAGGACGTGAAGCGTATCAAGACATGAATGACAAGGCTAGAACAAGACTTTTACTGACTCAGGAAAACAGTGACAGTATTACACAGCTACAAATAATTACATATACTTGAAACATGAAATATTGATTAGAGCTAGAACTGTTTTATAAACATATCTGTATTAAAAAAAAGATTCATTACAACGTACAAGAGACAAACACTAAAACAATATTAGTGCAATATTAATGCTGACGTCCACCAATTTAAAAGATCAATATAATCGATAATTGAAATTGCTGCACTTGTAACAACACAAAGGAAAGTGAGTCTGCAGTGATACAGGAGACGTGAAATTAGAACCTGGGCCAGTTGCATAAAAGGTTTAGACAGACTTAAAAGTTAGTCATTCATTTTTTTTTTCTTTAAGACTGGTCAAATTTTTTAAAATTTGGTTACATAAAAACTTAGATTAGTCTAAGTTGGATCCAAAATATAAGACTGATTACCCCTTAGTTATCTGCTAGCTGGTCAAACGAGTTCTTAAGACACTGTCTTAACATAGAGACTAAGTTTATGCAACTGACCCCTGTGAAATGAGTGGTCTGATATGAGGATGGGCTTTTGTAAACAAAATGTAGAAATTTTATTTTGTTGGTTGCCACAATTGACAATTGATCAATCTTTCCAGATTGCAGTGTAATAATTTTCAATAATCGTATAAGACATTTTCATCTATAATAATGGTAAAAACATCCATTGTGTAAAATTTTTTATATAATTAGTTTATGACTTTGTTAACTATATCTTTTGACCGTGGTTTGGGCAACTCACCTAAACAAGCCTCTTTAATTTCTGTTTTGTCTGTTCTCTGTATAATCTTCACCACAAATATCACAGCCAATGGGGTAAGGAATGAAATTGCCTGTAAAATAAAAAGAACACAATGTCACTTTTCTGCAAACCAACTTGACATTAACTGTTTTTGGTAACACTTTAGAATACTGTATCTTACTTACTGCAGAACTAATAAGGAATTATTGAAGAACTAACAGCTAACTATTCATTAACAATTAACTCATTGTTAGATTAGAAGATGTGTTAACTAATCAGTATGTAATACAATTTTGAGAATGTGTTAAGTAACAGGTAGCTAATCAATAACTAATGTATTCTGTCATACCTCCTGAAGAACTACTATTTATTATCTAGTAGTTAAGGTTCAAGAAAAATAACTATGAAGTAACTACTAATGAACAGTCATACACAACTAAACTGAGTTGTGACCCTTTCATATATAAATGTTATTAGCAGTAGTAGTAGTATGCAAATGCAATATTAATAAACGGAATAAACTTCACAGGTTTTGCCTGTGTATTGAATTGTCTTGTGAATGTTTTGTAAGAAATTCACTTAGCTTCTGATAGGAACCCAACTACCACTCCAGTGCCATGCGATAACTGTCACACACACAGACGGATGCAGAGACGGAGGTAAGTGTATATAAAAATGAGGTAAGTTTATTAAAACAGCAGGTAAGTTTCAGGCTATTGCAATGTTGATTTGAAAGATGGATAGTCTTATCTGAACAGTCCTTGGGTGATGGTAATGTGGTAAGCCGGCACAGAGGAGTGAAACAGAGTCCGAACTGGATCCAGAGGAGCAGCATAACAAGGGGTGTGATCCGTAGACCAGATGGTGAGTGACTGAATGCATTGCGTATATATAGGGTGTGGTAAGTGAAGTCAGGTGCTAGTAATTAGTACTCAGGTGATCCTGAACGAGTGGGAGGTTCTTCTGAGGGTGTGACTCTAGTGTGTGGTTGAGGTGACATCCTGACATTACCCCCTCCTCCAGGGGCGGCTCCCGACGCCCTACTCCGACGTCGAGGGCGACCACGACCGCGAGGGGCAGGACGATCTGGGTGGTTTCGATGGAAATCAGCTAGGAGTTGAGGATCAAGTACGTCGTCTCTAACCACCCAGGAACGTTCTTCAGGTCCATACCCCTCCCAGTCGATGAGATATTCCAAGTGTCCCCTTCGACGTCGGGAATCCAGGATCTCTCGTATGGTGTAAATAGACGGTTGATCCAGGATCTCTGGAGGAGGAGGTCCAGCTTCAGCTCTGGTGGACTCTGTGGCAGAGGGAAAGAATGGTTTCAGGAGTGATACGTGGAAGGTGGGGTGAATTCTGTACCTGGGTGGGAGCTGAAGCTGGTATGTGACTTCATTGATCTGCCTCAGGATTTCGAACGGACCAATATAGCGGGGACTCAGCTTGCGACAGGGTAGCCTTAGCCGGATGTCCTTGGTGGAGAGCCACACTTTGTCTCCAGGCTGGTATGATGGAGTAGGTCTCCTGTGAGCATCGGCAAAGTCCTTGTGTCGACGGATGGCTCTCTGGATGTGACGATGAGCTGAGTCCCACACTCTCTCACTCTCTCGAAACCAGTAGTCTACAGCTGGAACATGAGTGGGTTCCTCCGTCCAGGGGAACAGCGGAGGCTGAAAACCGAGTACGCACTGAAAGGGTGTCAGGCCGGTGGTATCTTGGCGTAGGGAGTTTTGTGCGTACTCGGCCCACGGGAGGAACTTGCTCCAGCTGTGTTGGTCATCCGAACAGTAGGCCCGGAGGTAACGTCCCAGCTCTTGGATCTTTCTCTCAGTCTGGCCGTTGGTCTGCGGATGATATCCTGAGGAAAGATTGACAGACACACCGAGAGATTTGAAAAAGGCCTTCCATACGTGAGAGATGAATTGAGGACCCCGGTCCGATACTATTTCCTCGGGGAGACCAAAGTGACGGAAGACGTGCTGGAAGAGGACCTCGGCGGTTTCCAAGGCCGTAGGGAGACCTCGTAGGGGGACCAGTTTACACGCCTTGGAGAATCAGTCCACGATAACGAGCACACAGGTGTTGCCTTCAGAGTTGGGAAGGTCCGTCACGAAGTCAACCCCGAGGTGGGACCAGGGTCGCTCTGGGACAGGGAGAGGCACCAGCTTTCCTGCGGGCAAATGACGAGAGGTGTTAGTTGTGTCACAGACTGAGCAGCTTTGGACGTACCTGATGACATCTCGGGCCATACTGGACCACCAGTAACGAGATTGGAGCAGCGAGAGGGTCCTTCTGCTACCTGGGTGTCCAGAGCCCGGAGATTGGTGTACCGTGTCCAGAAGGTGTTGTCGTTGGGAGCTTGGGACATAGATCTTACCTTCTGGACACTCAGGCGGAGCAGGCTCTTGGAGAGTGGCGTCTTGGATCCAGGTGTCGATGTCCCACTGGATGGGGCTAACAATGATCTCAGGGGGAAGGATGTAGTCAGGTTCAATGGGGGCATCACTGGAGAATTGTCGAGATAGAGCATCTGCGGGTATGTTCTTTGATCCGGGACGGTAGGTAATCTTCAGCTGGAATCGAGTAAAGAATAAGGCCCATCTGGCTTGTCTTGGATTGAGCCGTTTAGCCTCTCGGAGATATTGGAGATTCTTATGATCGGTGATGATCGTGACTGGATGTTTAGCCCCTTCCAGCCAGTGACGCCACTCTTCCAAGGCGAGCTTGATGGCTAATAGCTCTCTGTTGCCTACGTCATAATTCTGCTCCGCCAAGGACAGCTTCTTGGAGAAGTAGGCACAGGGATGGAGGAGTGAGGAGTCACCAGCCGCTTGGGACAGCACTGCTCCGACGCCGATGGTAGATGCGTCGACTTCGACCACGAAGGCACGCTCCGGATCCGGGTGGTGCAGAAGAGGAGCAGTGCTGAAAATCTTCTTTAGTTGGTGGAAAGCTTCGAGGGCAGGGGAATTCCAACTGAGATGTTTAGGTTGCCCACGAAGGAGGGAGGTCAGAGGTGCAGTAATGGAACTGTAATTCTTGATGAACCGGCGGTAGAAATTGGAGAAACCCAGAAATCTTTGTAGTTCCTTGATGGGGTGGGGTTGAGGCCAATCTTGAATGGCTTGCACCTTTTCTTGGTCCATTTGCACACCCTCGGAGCTGATGTTATAGCCCAGGAACTGTACCGCTGTCTTGTGAAACTCGCACTTCTCCAGCTTCAGGAATAGGTGGTGTTGACGTAGGACTTGGAGGACCTGACGGACGTGCTGGCGATGTTCGGCCTGGTTCTGGGAGTAAATCAAAATGTCGTCAATATAGACTACTACAAACTGATGTAAAAACTCCCGGAACACCTCGTTCATAAACGTTTGGAAGACTGAGGGACTGATGGACAAACCGTAGGGCATAACCAGATACTCGTAGTGGCCAGTTGGTGTTATAAAGGCCGTCTTCCACTCGTCTCCCTCCCGAATACGAACGAGGTTATAAGCACTCCGCAGGTCCAGCTTGGAGAAGATGCGAGCTCCGCGGAGTTCCTCGAGGGTGGCAGGAACGAGTGGTAGTGGATAAGGCTGTTGAATTATCTGAGAATTGAGTTGTCGATAATCTATACAGGGACGGAGACCTCCATCCTTCTTACCCACGAAGAAGAAGCTGGAAGCGGCCGGTGAGGTAGATGTGCGAATGAATCCCTGTGCTAAAGCCTCTTGAATGTACTCCTCCATCGCCTGGCGCTCCGGGTTGGACAGTGGATATACCCGTCCCTTGGGTAGTTGAGCTCCAGGTAGCAGATCGATAGCGCAGTCCCATGGCCTGTGTGGAGGAAGATGGGTGGCAGCTTGCTTACTAAATACATCCTCGTAGTCCATGTACTCCGCTGGGATTTCGACCGAGATGGTAGTATCGGGGCTTTCGATCTTTGTAGAAGCTATGGATAGAGAGCCAGAAACAGGTAGTTGAGAGGACATACAATTCTTGAGACAGTGCTTACTCCAGCCGATGATGTCACAAGGATCCCAGCGGAGTTCTGGATGGTGGATGTGTAGCCATGGACGACCGAGGATGATGTCGACGGTGGAATGCTCCAGTACCAGAAATTTAATCCTTTCTTGATGAAACAATCCTACTTGCAGAGTGACAGTTGGTGATGAATACCGAATCCGCCCACGTCCCAGTGGTTTTCCTTGAATAGTTCGTACAGCATACTCTGGATAGTGTCGTTGTCGGCGTAACTGAAGATTCTCTAGACAGTCTTGGGAGATGAAGTTACCCGACGCACCTGAATCAATAAGAGCAGAGAAACAGAGATGGCGTTCGGCAGTATGAATTGTTACTGGAATTAAGGTAAGTTGAGCAGTCGGTATTTCTGATTGAATTGTACTCACCACTGGACGTGGGGGTCTGACTGGACAGTTGTGCAGAAAATGACCGGGTTGGCCACAATACAAACAGAGTCCAGAGGTGATACGGCGTTGACGTTCTGTCCTGGAGAGTCTAGTGGAATCGATAATCATGGGTTCTGGTACTGGAGGACAAGCTGCCACCGTAGCGGACTGAGGAGCGGTTTGTGAGGGCTGGCAGGCGGCTAGTCGCTGGGAAACTCGAGTGGTTCGTTGTAGAAAAGTCTCTAGACCGATGGAATCGTCGTACAGCGCCATGGCTGCTCGAATGTCTGGATGAAGGCCTTGTCGGTAAGCCCCTAGCAGAGCGATCTCGTTCCAGCCGCTAGCTGCCGCCAGCGTGCGGAAATGAAGAGTGTATTCGTGCACCGAAGAAGATCCTTGTTGTAGCCGGAAGAGTTGGTCTGAGACTGTGAGTATACTGGTCGTGGTGCTAAATACTTCGGAAAAATGACTGGTAAACTGCTCAAAAGAATGAATGATGGGATTATTTGCATTCCAGATGGCTTTGGCCCATTGTAATGCTTTGCCGGTTAACAGAGAGATAAGAAACGCTACCTTGGAATCGTCCGTGGGGAATTGTTGTGGTTGCATCCGGATGTATAAATCGACCTGTAGTAGAAAACCGCTGCACTCAGCCGCTTCTCCAGCAAACGTTGTAGGAATGGCCATGGGACTTCCTGAGGCAGATGGCGGCTGTGGAGATGGTGTGAGAGCCGCCTTGACAGCGTTGATGAGTTCGGTGAAAGGGTTTGGTGCAGTGGTCTCTTCGGTGGTCATTTCGGTACGATCTGGTCTTCTGTCACACACACAGACGGATGCAGAGACGGAGGTAAGTGTATATAAAAATGAGGTAAGTTTATTAAAACAGCAGGTAAGTTTCAGGCTATTGCAATGTTGATTTGAAAGATGGATAGTCTTATCTGAACAGTCCTTGGGTGATGGTAATGTGGTAAGCCGGCACAGAGGAGTGAAACAGAGTCCGAACTGGATCCAGAGGAGCAGCATAACAAGGGGTGTGATCCGTAGACCAGATGGTGAGTGACTGAATGCAGTGCGTATATATAGGGTGTGGTAAGTGAAGTCAGGTGCTAGTAATTAGTACTCAGGTGATCCTGAACGAGTGGGAGGTTCTTCTGAGGGTGTGACTCTAGTGTGTGGTTGAGGTGACATCCTGACAATAACTTACTGTAGTTTTTATATTTTGTATAAAGTACTGTGTGTCCTCAGCATATATCATACTAATTCAGTTCCTGTATGTAAGGCCAGGACTGAGCGAAAGTAAAAATACAGGTTACCCATTAGTAAATAGAATTAGAGTTGTCAAAAGAATTATCAAATAATTCTGCAGGACGTATTTCAAACCTGAAACAATAGGCCTATTCTAAAAGGAAAATATTGGGAACCCATTAGTAATTAATAAATAATTTTCAAATAGTTCTGCAAGACTCATTTCAAACTTGCAACAGTACACCTGTTCTTAAGCGCAAATATAGTGAACCCTTAAGTAATTAATGAAAAATTATCAGATAGTTATGCAGGAATTACTTAGAACCTGAAACAGTATTCTAAAGTGAAAACAAAGGGAACTCATTAGTAACTAATGAATAATTATCAAATAGTTCTGCAAGACTCATTTCAAACCTGCAACAATAGACCTATTCTTAAGCGCAAATATAGTCAACCCTTAAGTAATTAATGAAAAATTATCAGATAATTACGCAGGAATTACTTAGAACCTGAAACAGTATTCTAAAGTGAAAACAAAGGGAACTCATTAGTAATTAATAAATAATTATCAAATAGTTCTGCAAGACTCATTTCAAACCTGCAACAGTACACCTGTTCTTAAGCGCAAATATAGTCAACCCTTAAGTAATTAATGAAGAATTATCAGATAATTACGCAGGAATTACTTAGAACCTGAAACAGTATTCTAAAGTGAAAACAATGGGAACTCATTAGTAATTAATAAATAATTATCAAATAATTCTGCAAGACTTATTTCAAACCTGCAACAATAGGCCTGTTCTAAAGTAAAATTAGTGAACCCTTTAGTAATTAATAAACAATTATCAGATAATTTCACAAGAGTATATTTCATTTTCATTATAGGCTAATAATAGTAGTAGACCGTAACAAAGTTACTACTGTAGTTGTCCTTTTACTCAAGTAGTTTTGAAAATGAATAGGCCTATTTATAATTGGACTAATATTAATAACTAATAACTGGAGTAATATTTTATTGTGGTATCTGTAATTTTACTCAAGTACTTGATTTGTGGGCCACAGCCCGATTATTATGGTGACTATTTGCATATAACTGTTCTGTAGTAGTTATTACATAGTTATGTTTTTTGAACCATAACTACTAGATAATTAATAGTAGTTCTTCAGGAGGTATGACAGAATACATTAGTTATTGATTAGCTACCTGTTACTTAACACATTCTCAAAATTGTATTACATACTTATTAGTTAGCACTAGTGATGCGCGGGTCGTCTCATAGCCCGCGGGCCCCGCGGGTAACCCGCGGGTCGGGTAAAGAAACTGTCACTTTATTTGCGGGGCGGGTTGGGGCGGGTCATTAAAAACAAAATAAAATAAAAAAATCAATGTATGTTGCGTGCAATTCCCTATAGCCTATATTACATATTTGGGAATATCTATTTTCATATTTTATTAAGTTCTTTAATAAGGTTATCAACACGTCACGTCACGAAAGCGCCAAGCAGCTCCCGCTGCCAGCCAAAGCGCATCAAGCGAACGCTCATTCGGCTCTGCAGGCCTGGTGCTATGCGTATTTAAATCTCCTCTGATGCGCATTATCCTGCATTAGCCAAAATCATGACAGTCAACCACATCCAGTCATATGTGAATGAATGTAAATATTCGCTAAAAACACACAATAAAGACAGCAATGATGTAGTCAGGAGTCCACACTCAGGACTGTGGCGCCGGCTTGCTTTGAAATGTATTTGGTGATTGCGCCCGCTGCGTCTCCTGCACCCTAGTCATTTTAAACAGTACATAATAACGAAAACAATATCTTACAAATAAAAAGAAGCAGATTTTCATGATCAGAACTTCCTTAAACCAGTGAACCTTTAAACCTTTCAGTCCAAGGATCCAGTAAACGAATGCGTTCAAATAGAAAGTTCAAAACGATATTCATAAATGAAGCATATATACCCACATTTCTTCCGGCACCACTAACGTTACACCACTGATTATCTTGTTATTAATATGATTTGATTTATGGTTCATATTCATAATCGTACAGTATTGTTGCCAGTTTAAAGGGCGAAAAGCACTTTCGGTTTTCATTTGCATTACAATGCATAGCCTAGTATGTCTATTTAATTGTCGCGGGTGCGGGGCGGGGCGGGTTGTAAAAATAGACACAGTACTGCGGGGCGGGCTGGGGCGGGCCAAATAATTTCATAATTGCGGGACCCGCGGGTTGAAAAAAACCCCGACCCGCGCATCACTAGTTAGCACATCTTCCTTAGTAGTTAACAGTAATGAGTCAAGTGTTAATGAATAGTTAGCTGTTAGTTCTTCAATAATTCCTTATTAGTTCTGCAGTAAGTAAGATACAGTATTCTAAAGTGTTACCCTGTTTTTCTATCCAAAGGCTGATTGACCTGACAAAGGCTTCTTCTGGCACTGGCATTATGTGATTGTCTTTCTATATTTTCAAAATATGTTAAGGTTCCTACACAAATATATTATGACCCTCTACGGATACCAGATACTGCTTTCTCAAAAAGTGTTTTAATTATCACTTGAAATTCCCATTCAGTTCAGTTTTATCAGTACAGAATTCCAGGGTTTAAACAAAAGTGGCCATTTAGCTTTTGGGCCTTTGAGGTGTTTTTTCAAAAGATTATAAAGCTATACTGTGACATTTATGGGACTATCCACAGAAAGCAATCCTTACAACAAGTTTGCTGGTTGACCAAAGTAACCTCGGTGGCCTGTCTGGTAAAAATTCACTAAAAATGAACCACTGGCAATTGCATTAAGATTGAGGACAATGTCAAGGGGACATATTTTATATATAGGAAGTTCTGATCAGAGACATCTTTATATAATGATTAAATGCTCATATACATTCTCCTGCTCCCTAACTTCCCATTTTTTTGCATTATTATTGGGCTTCTAACTTAAGAGCCATACTTTATTGGAAGGGATCTACAAGTACTGCGCTAGTGTATAAGATTACATCTTACAATATAGTTGAACTAAATATATTCTGTTGCTTTTTTTTTCTTTCTTCTTTCTCCCTAAAACTAAGAAAATATTCACAAATATTCAGTAAAAATTTAGTAGAAATTTATATTAACATAACATTTCCACTTGAAAAAGTTTCAATGCCTCTGCAGTATCCTACAGACTTCCACCAAACCTTCACCTATTGCACTGAAGATCTCATTAACTATTTGGAAAGAATATATTAAAAATATATATATAACATAAAAAAATAATAGTCATAAAGATTGTTGTGCAATGTTTTATATAAATATAACTTATTTATTTTTATTCATATTAATTCAATAAATAAAGATTATTTGTTTTACTTCTCCTGTATCAGTGTAAAATAATGGGAAAATATATCTCTGAAGCTACTCGTCAGACAGGAATATAAAATCAGTGTGAAGAAATGGAAGATTACTTCATAATCATGCAAAATGCATCTAAAGTCCTTAAAAGAAATACAACATTTTAGTGGTCAGAAGTCTGTGTGTGAACCTATATGCAATGATCAAATTAGCCATATTATTTGATAAAACATTGCAACATGCGTGTGAATGATGAATTCTGTGAAGGTGTGGATTTCACAGATTTAATCACCATAGCCACAATGAGCAGTTTTGAAATGTGTTGAATGATATATACTTACAAACATGACTCTCTTTGGGATGTGGTCTGATTCCACCAGAGGATTCTTGTAGAGCCATAGTTCCTCAGGTTGGATAACTCTTTCAAAAGGCTCCAGGAACTCTGTGAACCTAAATAAAAGACAGATATGATAAAACTGTAGACCTGGGTTCCTCAAATTCCACACTGAACAAGCTAATCAAGGTTTTTAGAGTTACTAGAAAAATACAGGCAGGCAAGTTTGATTGGAATTTGCAGTACAGTGACCCTAATTAAGGGAACCCTTCTATATACCTGTTACGCCAGGCCAGCAGAGGGAGCCTTTGCCTCTCAGTGACTGTTGCTGCTCCCTCTGCTGCTTCACTGGTTACTTCCTGTCTGTCAGCCATTTTAAGCAGCACCATGCCAAACACAAGCTGCGAAGTATTGTTTTGCCTAGCTAACTCTACCGAGCAATTTCCCTGTTTCTCCGTGTCTTGTTTCCGAGTTCCATAGTTTCTAGTTTAATTCTTGTTTTGTTTTCCAAGTCTTAGCCTAGTCTTAGTTTTGCCTTGTTTGTTTCGTTTGTTTTCCTTGTTATTTTGGACTGCCCTACTGGATTACGACCTTCACGCCTGTTCACTGGATTACTCTTTCGGATTACCCTGTTTATTCCCCTTTGCTGGTGTTTTGACCCTGTCTGTCGACTACGATCTGTCTAATAAAGCTTGCAATTGGATCCTCATCTCCGTCGTCATTCGTAACAATACCCTTCAACTAACCTTAAGCAATGAGCTAAGACTGGAAGTGTTTGTCCAAGCCACTTTGAGTTTGCATTCACAAAAAGCATAGCATAAACCAACGATCCTCAAATCTGACTTGTGAGATCCACTTTCCTGCAGAGTTTAGCTCTAAACCTAATCAAATACACCTAAGCATGCTAATCAATGTCTTCAGGATCATTAGAAAATCACAGGTGAGTTTGATCAGGGTTGGAGCTAAACTGCAGGAAAGTGGATCTCGCGAGCCAGATTTGAGGATTCCTGGCCTAAACTGTGTCTCACCTCAAAACACCTACTTGATGATGACAACATAATTTTATACTCTACAAACCTATCAACTTTCCTCCCATCAGCACATGATTTCATTAGCCATTTTAGCAGGGTGACTGGCTACTCATTAACTGTACAAAGTCTGATTATCAAGAAATTAGATAAGGTTGTTGATGTTAAGAACTATCCCAAAATTGAACAATGTACATCTCTTAAAAGAAAAAAACAATCTTGACAGATGGAACAAATTGCTCTATCCTAAAAGTGGCTTATATCAACCATTGATATTAATGTTCTCTGAAAAGTAAATTACCTCTCCACGATTAATGTGACTTTACTCCCAGGTTGATTTTCCTTTCTCAAAAGTGCAAGTGTTCATTTTTACTAGAACAACAACAACAAAAACCTAGAATAAACCTAATCTAAAAGTGACTGCAAATGTGAATTAAGCCAGAAAGATATGAGGGTGCAGAGCTTTAAAAGTAAAAAGCAGAACCCAGACAGGAGAGAGTTAGAATAATCATGGAACACACTAGAGCCTCTTCACAGGATGGCCGCCGGTCCAGAGCCTTTTCAAAAGATGGCCATCACGCCACAGCCTTCAGCTGTCATGACCACCAATTCCAGAGTCTCCAGCTGTAACAGACATCATGAAGGAGCCTCCAGCCATCATGGATATCATGCCACAGTCTTCAGCTGTCATGGATGCCATTGTTACATGGATGTGAATGTTCCATTTTAAGTAACCCAGGCATTCCACAGGTTGGCTTCCAGGTTGGCGGACACACCATGTCAGTGCGGGTGGCCGGCATCCCCAGCTACACGGCCTCAGCACTCTCAAGCCCAGCGATCTCAGAGAATTTCCCACCTTCTGCTGCCCTTCAAGTAATAGTGGTTGCCATTTTGAGTGTCTGGTCCATACACACTTCTCTGTGGCAGAATCCACTCCAGACCCTCCAGTTGCAGTTGCCAGTCCATAAGTCCACTCCAGAGCTCGCTCTAGTTTATGAGTCTGTAAATCCATTCAGACATTCATGACCTCAAGGGTAGATTATTGTAATAATTTTTGGGTGGTTGTTCTTCATGCTTTCTAGAACCAGGAAGTATGACCATATTAGCCCAAATCTGTCAAAACTGCACTGGCTCCCTATTCTGTGATGGGAATAATTTTTTTTTATAAATTTTGTTGCGTTCTTCTTCTGAGGTAGATTCTGGCTTATTCCTCTCAGTGCGTCTTCTTACAGAAACGAAAAGTAGCCAAGATGAACTTGATAAATGTTCATGTTTGTTTATGGAGGTGATGTGGGCAGTTGAAACAGTATTGCAGTTGAAAAAAATTGAGTACTTTTAGTTATTTTCGCGGTCATCAAGAAAAAACGAGAAAGACAGCAACAGTTTTGCCATGGGATGTTTTTCATGTCTGCAGGTTGAAGCAATCCCAATAACGTGATATTAAGCCCCTGGAAGGTGTCTCTCACATTGTCCCGCAGCAACATTAAAATAGTGTAGAGTAGTGTACATAATTTAACCTTATTTAATATTGGTGTCATCAAAACTATTTTTTTTAAGTAACACAATAGTTACTTTCCCTGGTAATTAGTTACTTGTATAATGATGTAACTCAGTTGCTAACTCAGTTATTATTTGTAAGAAGTAACTAATAACTATAACTAATTACCTTTTTAAAGTAATGTGCCCAACACAGTCCCTATTAAACACGGTATACATTATAAAATCTTGCTAATTACTTCTAAAGCCTTGAATGGTTTGTCTCCTCAGTACTTGAGCAAGCTCTTATTACATTACAGTCCTTCACGTCTTCCGCATTCTTAAAACTCTGGATATTTGGTAATACCTAGAGTATCAAAATCAACTGCAGGCAGCAGATCCTTTTCCTATTTAGCTGCCAAAATCTGGAACAAACTACTAGCGTCGTTCGGGAGGCAGACACACTCTGTCAGTTTAAGTAAAGAACCAACTTTTTATTTCTCCTGCATTTCTATTATTTAAATGCATAAATGGATTGTTAGGCTGCTTTAATTAGGTCAACCGGAACCAGGAACACTTCCCATATTTTCCTGTTTAACACTGTAAAGCTGCTTTGACACAATCTGTATTGTAAAAAAAGCTACATAAAAAAAGGTAAAAAACAAAACAAAAAACAATGTGTTTGCAGCATTGACCAGTGTAGCCAATTACAGACATATGTGTTGATTTCCAGAAGGCAAACCATTGAGGTTTCTATAGTGGACCTCAGAGAGTTTCAGGATGAGGTATATATTTCCCCATATAAATAATCATCCCTAACACTCTTTTTAGTTCATGTACTGTACATTTCTTGAGGATTTTGAGTTCAGCAATGGCTTTGGCTTTCTCAGTGTCTGCAGGGACTTCGCATCAACTACCTGAGAATGGAACACACATTTATTTTTGTTTAATTTTAGGCCTGCTAATTCTATTGTTCCTATTACATTCTTTATTCATGTGTCATATTCCTGCATACGATTGCACTGTCCATGTACACCTGAACTCGTTTTAGGCATGTCAGCAGCTCTTGCATTTTTTTTGGCAAAAGCAAGTCTTTTAAAACAATATCTAGCAAATAGCATCATGATAATTGATAACCGGCTGTTTTCAGGGCGCAAGGGTATTTTCAAAAGGCCACTTGCAGCCTCTAGTGATGTGAACACTTTTGCACCGGTCAACCATCTGGGGTTGACAAATGTACCAAGAGTGTTTTGTGGCAAATTAAATTAAATTAAGTTAAAATGCTCTGCCATTTTTAATGAAGCCAAAAGTGACACCTGTGCTGGCCAGGAGGACAGTGAGAGAGGTAAAAAAGAATCCAAGGATCACCACCAAGGCCATCCTGATGAATCTGGGCTCTGCTGGTGGCAACATCTCAAGGCAGACAGTCCAACAGACACTGCACAACGCTGGGTTCCACGGACGCAGACCAAGGAGGACACCACTTCTCCAGATAAGGCACACAAAAGTCCACTTGGCCTTTGCAAATGTCCATCTGGACAAAGAAGACTTCTGGTCATCTGTTTTATGGTCAGATGAAACAAAAATTTAATTGTTTGGCCACAATGATGTAGCCTTCATCTGTCGTAAAAAAGGAGAAGCCTTCAACCCTAAGAACACCATCCCCACTGTCAAACATGGTGGTGGGAACCTAATGTTTTGGGGGTGTTTTTCAGCCGGTGGACCAGGGAAACTAATCATAGTAAACGGCACCATGAAAAAGGAGCAATACATTAAAATTCAAACAACAACATCAGGCAGTCTGCAGAGAAACTTGGTCTTGGGCATCAGTCGACATTTCAGCAGGACAACGACCCAAAACACAAAGCAAAAGTGGTAAAGAAATGGTTAGCAAGCAAAAGCAGCCAGAGTCCCGACTTAAATCCAATTGGGAATCTGTGGCGGTAGCTAAAGATCAGGGTGATGGCAAGGAGACCCTCCAACCTGAAAGAGTTGGAGCTCATCGCTAAAGATGAATGGGCAAAAATACCAGTGGAGACATGCAAAAACCTGGTCAGCAATTATAGGAAGCTTTTGATTGCTGTAAAGGCTTTTCTATTGATTATTGAGAATGGTATGAATAATTTTGGACATGTCACTTTTTGTTCAAATGTAAATAAAAGATGAGTAATATTTTTCCCACAATGATGCCTCTTGTACATCGTCTTATTATCTTCTGGGAGACCTCTGTGTCATTTCTAATCAAAAAAACTTGCTGGTTGAATAAAAGTAACTTTTAAGTCAGAATTTGCCAAGGGTATGAATAATTTCAGGCTTGACTGTATATCTATAGAAAGTGTATATTAAATGAAGTAAGTCATGTCAAAAACAAATGTTTTCTGATAAAGTAATCCGTGTGAAACCAATGCGAGGTCCAGTCTTTCCCGTCTGAGCTCATTATCTGTAATGTGATCACGCCCACGTGCAGCACTCACTATTGATATTATAAATATACACATGAGAAATGTAAACATGTAGACGCCCACATCACCTCTGTAAACAAAGTGTGAAGATACATTGAGTCCATCTAGGATACTTTTTGTTTCTGGAAGAAGATGCAATTTAAGGAATAAGCCTTGTATTTACCTCCGAAGTATTTTCAACGTGCGGCTTGATCCAGCAAAGGATATCATTCTGATAAGTACTTACATTTTTATTACTTGCCTTAGTTGTTATTGTGCAATTGTGACATAACTTATTTTACTAGTTAGACTTTTTCCAAACTATAATTCCTGACTAAATGTATAATGAAGTAAACATTTTGGTGTTTAATTTTATTACATCTAAATGTTTATTTAGATGTAATAAAATTTACAAAGCCAGTGTTTTTTTATGTTCTATAAAATATAAGACCATAAGATATAAAAGTATGAGTGCTTACACTGTATCACTATGAATGTTAGAGTCCAAGAAAGTTTGCTCGTTCACAGAAGAGATTATTCACAGCTCAGCTGCCCTCCTGGGCTATTAAGTATGACATTTGCATTGCTTAATTTTTGTTTCATTCCCCAGGTTTTAGAATGTCTTTTCACAAATCCCTGTCACACTTGCTCTCGTATCTATTGTACACATTATTGGTGTGTTTCCCAGTGTCAGATTGACAGTCCATCTTTAATTAATGTCATTAACATATAAAAGATCACCAGTCATTGTCTAAATCATTTAATTTGGAACAGCAAGCTGTAAGAACAGCTTATATTTCCAAAAACTTGCAGTACTCTGACAAGAAAAAGTGTATACATCTACCCTGACGTGACGCTAACCACTTTTTCACGTCAAAGACAGTTTTTAGAAATTTGGGGTGGACACAGACTCTAAGATCAAATCTGTTCTTATGCACATTTTATAAATGAGGCCCAGAGTCTCTGTATACCAGGGTTTTTCAGATTCAAAGACAATGGGCCTTCCTTTTGACCCAGTGTATGCAATGGTTCCTACTTGAAAATAAATAATAATTGAAATGTTCATGCAGAAATATGTTATAGTGATCAGTGCGCCAATAGCACACACACAAGGTTTGTTTGCATCAGTAATTTTCGCATGGTTAGTGTACTGTATATCACTGTAATTGTCTTTACCTTGATTACGATCATCATCCATTACAATTTTACTAGCATGACTTGGTTTTCTTTGTACGTTTGCAATCGGTCACCCGCAATACACAACTCTCAGTCAGTGCAATCTTACATTGTAAATAAAACAATACAGCTAAATCTGCATGATGCTGGCGTTTTGCAGATTGTAATTTAGTTTTTGTGTGTTGGCTTGTCGTGTTCCATTTTGATTGATTTTTTGGATAGTTCTGTAATATTGGCTGATGTTTTTACATATATCAAATTCTGGTATTCTATAAAGGTTTATAATTACTGTACATTAATTTACAATAATCTTATTTTAAACAAAAAACAAGATTATTTTGCTTACTCAATTGAGTGATTATTTTGCTTGTTTCAAGCAAAAACTCACTTAATTTTGACTTGTTTTTTTTTTTTTTCTAAAAACAAGACTATAATTTTCACTTGTCTAGAAAATCCTTCTAGATTTAGGAATTTTTAGATATCTGGACTGAAAACAATACAAAAAATCTAAGAAAAGCATTTTTTGCAGTGTGAGACAGTACAATGTGTAGGAGGGTGGGAACTCCTCTCTTGCTTTCTCTCACTGTTTAGCTCTATCTGTTTTATCTCTAATCTTGCTTTCCTGACATGCAGCCACTGCCACAGAGGCTGCCAGGATGCTAAACAGATCACATAAAGCATGTCTTTTGAGTGGGGGCTGCTTGAATACACACAAACAAACACAATGAGGAGCAAATAAACCTTAAACAGCCGACACTCCACTAGGTGAAAAACATCATGTCAACATGACAAATGAACTTGAAGTGGTTATCATGAGTTTAGACAGTGTGAAATCAGAGGTGTTTACTGCATACAGGCTATAAGGTTTTGTCCCAAGCACAGTGAATGCAGTGCATGCCCCTTTTTTCAATATAACAATCTTGATGGTGTGTTTGTAAACATACTGACTGTGGGTCTGTAACACTTTTAAACATTGAAAATTTTTGAACAGCACAAATTTTATTGTTTAGTTGTTCATTTTTAGCTCTCTATAAGGCAGCACTGAATGTCAGTCCTACAGAATCTTTCATCTTCAGACAGCTACACCCCACTTAGCAATTGACGTCTGGTCCAGCTCTGGGCCAAGCAAGCAGTTACACATGGCCCAAATGTAGCAAAGCATTACGGCCCTTGTGTGGCCCAAATCTGGACTACAGACATGAGCAACACACGAGCCATAACTGGCCCAAATCTCAGCCAAATAGTAACTTATAACCAGCCCTGAGCTGGGCCAGAACATGTTTTAATAGTGCTACTAAATCTCAGTCTTCAGTCAACCACATAGAGACCACCCTGATAGCAAGCAACCATTGAATCAATGTCAAAAATAGTTGATTTGTCAATGGTAATGACACTGAATTAATATCACCCGCTATTAATGCTGAAAAAATGTTCCACCATTATTGTGATCAGTGATTGCTTTAGTTGGGCTCTTGACTCTTACCTTTTAAAATTTAGTTGGAGCAGATTACTATTTGTGCTGGTGTCAGTAAAGTTATAGAAAGCAAAGCTGAAAAATAATGCTCAATAATATTGATGATCTTTCACTACTGATGTAAATGTCTTATTTCACAAATGCAAAAATTCTGTGACAATGTATAGAAAGTTTTAGACATCAACACTCATCATACAAACCTCAACAATGGTGACAATCATCAAACTAATTCAGATAAACAGATCAACTGCAATGCATACTGGGAATCATGAATGAGTTTTGTACTATGTTAATACCCAGCATGCATTTCTGCATAAAATGTTCTTTTGCTGAATGTCACCATTGTTGAGTTTTATACGCTGATTCTTGATGTCTAATTGATTCAGCATTGTTTTTTTTTTCTTTTTTCCTTTTTTCTCTTCTCCCTGTTAATTCATAAAAGTGTGATATCTGTACCACTGCTTAAATCTGTCGTTGTACTCTCAAATTATTAACAAACATATAAAACCAAACACTCTTGTGAATAAATATTTAAGTAAGCTCACAATGATTACATTGTCTCTATGTGGTTGACTGAAGGCTGAAATTGGGCAGAATTATTAAAACACGTTCAGGGCTGGTTATAAGTTACTATTTGGCTCAGATTTAGGCCAGTTATGGCTCATGTGTGGCTCATGTCTGTCGTCCAGATTTGGGCCACACAAGGGCCGTAATTTTTTGCTGCATTTGGGCCGAGTGTAACTGCTTGCTTGGCCCAGAGCTGGTCCAGACGTCAATTGCTATGTGGGACTGTCATTAAAAAGCCATCTACAGCTCGTTGAGGAACCCTTACCAGTGGATGGTGTCTCTGTGGTGGAGCTGCAAGCTAAGCACAAAGACTTTTCCAGACCCTGAGTTCACTAGTTGTCTCTAAACTCCCTTAAACTCCCAGTGTTTGCATTGATCCTCCTGTAGGTTAGCTGGAGGGCTGATTATCTCAGTGCATCTGGATAATGCTTACTTCTATATTCGAAAAAAGCCTTTATAGCGTGTTTCTGTGTTTCTGTGTGTAGTGTAGAGATTAAGATTTCTTCACAGTCCCTACAATTAAGCTCTAATTACTCTGTGTACATTCATGGAATTTGTGAACACGGCTTGCTCCTAAAATGAGTATATATGCCTTGGTTCCCTGAGTAGAGGGAACAAGACATTGCTTCATGATGTTGCATAGCTCAGCTACTATATATTCTACAGGAATGGTGTTCAGACCTCCTCTATTTCACGTTCTTGAACACAGTTGGCCAGCAAATTTTAATTGGTGAGATTATAAAAGGCTTTAGTTGTCACGCTGTAGGCAGGAACACACGAACAACGACGTATTTAAAGACGTACTTTTAATAAATCCAATGGGAACAGGCAGACACAGGAACACGGAGTAGAAACATCAGGAATAACATTAAAGACCGACAACCGTACTGGGGAAAACACACACCTTAAATAACCAGACTAATTACAAAATCAGGTGCAGACGATGAGGGAGAAACCAAAACACACTGAACTGCGGGGAAAACTGGGAGAAACCAAATAGAAAGTCCGGGGGTGTGACATTACTTCCCCCTCCCGGAAGGCACGTCCTCGTGCCGACAAACATACAAAAGGAAACAATACCAAGTCTTTGGAGGGGGCTTAGGTGGAGGACGGACTCCCGGGAGGAGGGAACAAGATGGAGTCCAGGGTGGTGACGGAACAGTCCATGGAGGTGATGACGGAGGGAGGAGCCAAGGAGGTGACAGGAGGGGGCTGGAGCAGGAGGAGCCAGGTGGGACCCAGGCCGCAGCCAAGATGTAAATCCACGGTGGAGCCGATGGAGGGAGGAGCCATGGTGGAAGAGAGGCTGACGACTCCATGGATCCGACCGACGGAGGCGGAGCAGGTGGTGGGAGAGCCCGAGGCGGAGACGGAAAGCCGAAGATCTTGGGTGACGCCGTGGATCCGGAGGGCCAAGGCGGAACCCAAGGCTCTGGCGACCAAGGCGGAGATGGAGATCCGGAGATCCGCGGCGGAGCCGGAGCGACAGAGGGCCGAGGCTGTGCCCGCGGGAGGGAGGAGGTCCACAGAGCCGGTGGGACGGAGCGACGAGGCACAGCCGGAGGAGTATAGTCCTGAGGCGAAGGTGGGGCGACGACTGACCAGGGCGGAGCCGGAGGGCCGATGGAGCCTGGTGGAGCCGGTGGATCGACGGGCGACGGCGGAGACGAGGGAGCAGAGAGCCGGGGTGGAGCCGCAGGGTCGGAGGGCCGAGGTGGAGTCCAGGACTCTGAGGCTGGAGGCGATGGTGAGGGATCCTCCAACCATGACACCGATGGAGACTGGCAGACCTGCGGCGAACCCACCGCACAGATGGTGGGCTGAGGGTGAGCAAGGGGACAGACAGTCGACAACGGGAATTCAGGTAGGCTGGGAGGGACCAGCGGAGATTCAGGACTAGGCAGAAGAGGGAGGGTGGGTGGGAAATCCAGGCAGATAGGTATTTCCATGACACAGTCCATTAAGTCCCCAGAGTGCTCTTGCTCACCCCCAGTGGCGGTGCAGTGGACGGGGCTCTCTACAGCCCTCTCTTGCTCTTCGAAGCACTCCACCGGCGCGGATGTAATGGTTGGCTCACGCACCTGATCAGTAGTTTTGACCTCTTCGGCACTCCATAATGTTGTCGCTCCGGGTTCGGGCTTTCCGTCTGTGACGGGCTCATAATCCGCGGGTCGGGGTGGCTGGCTGGGCTCTGGGTCGGGAGTGGCACTGGCAAGATTCTCCGTGGAACAGGCGGGAAACGAGGATCGGTTTCTCGCCAGTGTCCACTCCACAAACGAGGCAAAGTTCGCTCGAGGGCCATCCTCGGACGACGGCGCTCTGCAAGACACATTGAGGCTGGCATCATAGAACGCACAGAGCACGTCGTCCGGGTAGCTGGTGTTATTAGCTACGAGTTGGAACATTAACGTGTATCCCTCGAGCGGTAATTCCCCCTGCTTCAGCCGTAGCAGGATGAATTCTGGTCGGAGGAAGGGATCCATGGGGGAAACACACTACGGAAACAAAAGACTGGAGAAAACGAACGGAAAACAAAACGGAGGTGAACACGCAAAAAAAAAAACTGTATTGGTCGGTCTTTCTGTCACGCTGTAGGCAGGAACACACGAACAACGACGTATTTAAAGACGTACTTTTAATAAATCCAATGGGAACAGGCAGACACAGGAACACGGAGTAGAAACATCAGGAATAACATTAAAGACCGACAACCGTACTGGGGAAAACACACACCTTAAATAACCAGACTAATTACAAAATCAGGTGCAGACGATGAGGGAGAAACCAAAACACACTGAACTGCGGGGAAAACTGGGAGAAACCAAATAGAAAGTCCGGGGGTGTGACATTAGTATTGCTGTTCAGAATTTTTATTTATTTTTTTTTTAAACTGAAATATGCCAGGATGCCTGGCTTCGAATTTTGGTGTCTAAAGGAAATGATAAAAAATGAAGACAAACATAGGGAGTGCCGCCAAATGTAAATAATATTGTTTTGCATAATAAATAACAAAATTGGTAGCTTTATAACATTGCAAAAAAGAAGAAAAAACAATGGTATTATATTATAAGGGATTCTGCTCAATTAATTTTAAACACTTTGCTATATTTTTACTACTTTGCTTCATAATGCTATAATCAGTCAAGTAACTGGTGTTCTTGGCTTGGCCCTATAAATGCTGCTCAAAGCTATATTATTCTCATTTGTTTATTGTAATACAATTAAGCAATATCACACAGGTAACCATGAGTGCTCAGACTGACCCGAGAAATGTCTGCCCAGCAAATATTTCAGCAGTTATTATATGTCCCGTATTTCTGTCGACTGAACCAGCCATGTCATTAATTTGAATATCAGTATTTTAAAGTACTTTTTAATTTTGAAGCTTGCGTTCTGCAAGTGAATGGTGCATTATTGTGCCATCCCAAAAAGGCACAAAATCACTTTAATGCACTTTTACATTAACTGTTTCCTCCTGGTGGAATGACCTGCCCAACTCAATCTGAGCAGCTGAGTCCTTAGCTATCTTCAAGAAATGGCTAAAAACACATCTCTCCCATCTTTATTTGACTCTCTAACTGTAGCATTCTCTATTCTAATTCTATTCTTTAAAAAAACTGCTTTTCTTTAAAAAAAAAAAAAACGCACACTAGCTTCTCTATTCTTTTTGCTGTATATTTGTTTTCTTTCTATTTCTTTTTATTATATACAAAGAAAGTGTTAGAGGCCTTTTTTGTTGATTACATTATCTCATACCATTTTAGCAACCATTTTAGTATATCTTCTCAAGGGACAATACTATAGAAATGAGACTTGGATATAGTTTAGAGTATAGCAGTATAGATTTATTGTCCCCTAAAAATTACTTAACATACAGCCATTATTGTCAAAATAGCTGGCAACAAACATGAGTACACCCTAAGTGAACCTGTCCAAAGTGTCAATATATTGTGTTAGTTGTCATCTTGGTGGCATGTTTGGAAAACTGACGTTCGGCCTAGTTTCTGGAGGAAAGGGATCAAGTTCTGCTTCAGAATGTACAGTTACAGTACATAATGGAATCCATGTTTCCCTCAATGAACTGCAGCTCCCCAGTACCAGCAGGACTCATGCAGCCCCAGACCATGACGCTACCACTACCATGCTTGACAGTAGGCAAGACACAATTTTTTTGGTACTCCTCACCAGGGCATCGCCACACATGCTGGACACCATCTGAGCCAAACAAGTTTATCTTATAGTCTCATCAAACCACAGGACACGGTTCCAGTAATTTATGCTCTTGGACAGGTTGTCTTCAGCAAACTGTTTGTGGACTTTCTTGCAAGTACTGATCACTGCAGAGCCAGCTTCAGATGAGGCTTCCTTCTGGGATGACGCCTATGCAAACTGACTTGTTGCAGTGTGCGGCGTATGGTCTGAGCACTGGCAAGCTGACCTACTATTTCTGCAACTTTTAAAGCAATGCTGGCAGCACTCATGCATATGTTTTTTGAAGCCAGGTTCAACACCTGACACACAGAACAAGTGCTCAACTTCGTTGATCGACCCTTGCAAGGCCTGTTCCGATTGAAAACCATCTTGAAAAAACCTCTATATGACCCTGACCACTGTAGAGTAACTGGGTTTCAGGGTGTTACTGAACCTCTAATAGCCTTGGCAATCTTTGTGGAGAGCAACAATTCTAATTCTCAAATCTTTAGAGAGTTCTTTGCCATGAGATGCAATGTTGAACATCCAGTGGTCAGTATGAGAGAATTGTACTTAAAGCACGTAATTTTAACTGCTCTAATACAAGATAAACAACTTTGTATGGTCCTGTCAAGCAGACATAAACATAAACATGATGAACAGGACATGTGGCTTTGCATGGTTAAACAACATACTGCTCTTATCACTTAGGGTGTACTCACATTTGTTGCCAGATATTTTGACAATAATGGCTGTATGTTGAGTTTTTTTTAGAGGAGAGTAAATCTGTACTGCTATACAAGCTGCACATTGACTAATATATATCCAAGTTTCATTTCTATAGTATTGTCCCTTAAGAAGTTATACTAAAATGATTGCTGAAATGTGAGGGGTGTACTCACTTTTGTGAGATACTGTAATCAACAAAAAAGGCCTCTAACAATAGGGTGCTTTATTATTTTTCATTATTCATTATTTAAGTGAAATACATTTTCTTTAGGACTATTTCTGCTATTCCATTTGTGTTGTTTTATTCAGTCTTTCTCCCTACACAGAAACACTGCAAGTGCGTGACGTGAGGATGTATGAATCCTTACATTTCTGATGTTTGTGCTGCTATTTGTGCACACACTAAGTTTAATTTAATTTAAATCTAATTTAGCATTGTACTTTTGTTAATGGTTAATAAACGGAAAATTAACCGAAATGAACCGCATGCCCTGCATGCCTGTCTGCTACACCACTGATGGAGCAGTAACTTTCAGAAAATTAAGATGTTTCATCAATACGCGGTCATTTGGACCAGCAAAGTTTATGTTGTTGTTGTTGTTTTTTTTATTGTGAATATCCATTTCATCCAACGTTGTTTTGTTCTCTACCCTCGGAAGAAATCCTGTAGGCACCCCATGTGCAGGTCCACCTACAGCCACGTACATGTATGGATGCACAGCTGAAGCTACTCACAGCATGTCAGTCATTGCAGAAAATATTGTCCCAATCTGGGCATGTGAAATTTATAAATCTTGTTGCTTTAAGACATCCAAAAGATTAATTTGTGCCAGATCTTGCTTACATTACAACACATTACAACATGCAGTTCTTGCACAAGGTTACCACAAAACATAATTATATTATGCACATCACAACAAAGTACAAAATAAAGAAATTATAGATGAAGAACAAGATCAAGACACAGGCTAGGCACGTATCTCCCACATGCGCACCACAGATCAATATGTCAATATAAGGACTATTCAACTCCAGTTTTAGAGTGCCATTGTCCTGCAGAGTTTGTGCCACTGCCACATGAAATACATATTTTATGTGTCTGTTTGTTGTTATTTCCTTACTGTGGACAGTGGTCAATCTCACAATACCATTTTTGAGACTTGCTGCCATGTGACCACTTCCAGCATACAAAGAAAGTACAAAAAGCATACAAACACTGTTCAGATCTGTGTGACCTGTTTTTATTTTTTATTAAAAGAAGAATTATATGATTCATTGTTTTTTTTCAAAGACTCATTGGCCTCATTGTCTGTGAAGAACATATATCAGAACAAATATTCAGTGACCAAACACTGTACACCATACACATTTATATTACATGCAGGATGTTTGGGGCCACTGGACCCGGGGCTAATAAGAATGTGGAAATTTTAGATCTTGTGTACTTTCACTCTGTCCTCCTCCTGTCTGGGCCTGCTGTTAGTATGTGTGTGTGTGTGTGTGTGTGTGTGTGTGTGTGTGTGTGTGTGTGTGTGTGTGTGTGTGTGAGAGAGAGAGAGAGAGAGAGAGAGAGAGAGAGAAAGTGAGTTCTGTGTTTCTACCCCTGCAATAGTGTTCACTATTATCCTTTTGTATCATCGACACACTATTTTCCCGTTTAATACTGTAAAGCTGCTTTGACACAATCTGTATTGCTGAAAGCGCTATATAAATAAAAGTGACTTGACTTGATTGGGATATGTGATTGTTGTCATATTTCTAAATATATATAAAATATGTCTTTATCAAACTAAAAATGAATAGAAAACACAAAACTGAATAGAAATAATTGAAAAAAATAGAAAATTGGTCATTTGGTTGTTTTATATCATATTTATTCTCATATAAAAGCAATAGTTTAACTTACATTAAACAGAGTAAATATGCGAGAATCAAGCAATATCCACCTTTGATCTCGTAGGTGTCTAAACTTCTACGAGAACTGTTCATCTTGCCTGCACAATACTTCTCCCCTCAATGCAGCTATCTACCTTTGTCTAGTCTCAAGGTGAGGTGAGGCGCAACTTGAATGAGCCTATTTCTATAATTAAATCACTGACAGAGACCTATCCCTTATCAGTCAATCACTATGGATATAGTTAGTAAGCTTCCTATGGATCCTACCATCCTCCTTATTCTCCTGAAGCAGGGGGAACACTCTTGAGGACCACACCCGTGACTATCTCTTCCTCTCGGAACACTCCCACTTCCCGGATAGCAGCCTCTGCAAGTTCTACTTCGCTGGACTGAACATCACCACCAAGGCGCTGCTATCCGGGGAGGGTCCTCAAGAGAACCTACCGGATTACATTGAGTGGGTGCTGGCGTCCTGTGGATCGTCTTGGACTGTCGAGAAGGACGTCATCCCCACTCCAGACCCAGAGCCCAGCCAACCATCACCCCGACACGCAGAGTATGAGCCCGAGCCCACCGTGGATGACGAGCCAGAGCCACGAGTGACAAAGCCAAAGATCGCCACAGAGCCAGAGCCCTACACATCCGACCAGGTGCGAGAGCCGGCTACAACGCCCGCGACGGTGGAGTGCTACACGGATCAAGTAAAGGCTATGGAGAGCCCGGTCCACTGCACCACTGCTGAGGGTGAGCTGGAGCAATACTCTGGGGACTTAATAGACTTCTTCACCAAAATACCTGCCTGCCTGGACTTCCCACCAACCCTCCCTCTTCTGTCTATGTCTGGATCTGCCTGGTCTCCGCTGTTTCCGCCCAGCCTTCCAGAGTCATCGCTGGTTCCGCCCAGCCTTCCAGAGTCACCGCTGGTTCCGCCCAGGCTTCCAGAGTCACCGCTGGTTCCGCCCAGCCTTCCAGGGTCTCCGCTGGTTCCGCCCAGCCTTCCAGGGTCACTGCTGGTTCCGCCCAGCCTTCCAGAGTCACCGCTGGTTCCGCCCAGCCTTCCAGGGTCTCCGCTGGTTCCGCCCAGCCTTCCAGGGTCACTGCTGGTTCCGCCCAGCCTTCCACAATCACCACTGGTTCCGCCCAGCCTTCCAGAGTCACCGCTGGTTCCGCCCAGCCTTCCAGAATCCCCGCTGTCCTCTGACAGTCCCCTTGCTCACCCTCAGCCCATCACCTGTGCAGTAAGCTCACCGCAGGTCTGCCAGTTTCCATCGGCATCATGGCTGGAGGATTCCTCTTCTCTGCCTCCAGCCTCAGAGTCCAGAACTCCGCCTCGGCACTCTGACACTGCGGCTCCACCACGGCTCTCAGCTCCCTCGTCTCCACCATCGCCCATCGGTCCACCAGCTCCACCGGGCTTCCTCGTCCCTCCAGCTCCGCCTTGGTCGGTCGTCATCCCGCCATCACCTCAGGACTCTGCTCCTCCGGCTGCGCCTCATCTCTCCATCCCATTGGCTCCGTTGGGCTCCTCCCTCCCTCCGGCTCTGCCTCTGTCCTCTGTCGCTCCGGCTCTGCCTCTGTCCTCTGTCGCTCCGGCTCCGCCGCGGACCTCCGGATCTCCGCCTCTGCCTTGTTCGCCAGAGCCTTGGGATCTTTGGCTCTCCGTCTTCGCCTCGGGCTCCTCCGCCAGCTGCTCCGCCTCTGTCGGTCGGCCCCATGGAGTCGTCAGCCCTTCCTCCACCATGGCTCCTCCCTCCGTCGGCTCCACCGTGGGTCTTCATGGCTGCGGCCTGGGTCTTGCCTGGTTCCTCCTGCTTCGGATCCCTTCTGTTTTCTCCTTGGCTCCTCCCACCATCGTCACCTCCTTGGACTGTTTTGTTTGCCACTTGGACTCTGCTCTTTGTCCCTCTCCCGGGGTTCCATCCTCCGCCGAAGCATCCTCCCACATAGACTCTGTGTTTCTGCCTTTTCGCCCCTCTTGTCTCTTTTGTTTTTCTTTTGTACGGTGTGAGGACACGCCTTCCGGGAGAGGGGTGTAATGTCACATTCAGGTCTGTTTATATCATTGGTTTCTCCCATTGTCTCCCCCCATTGTTCTGCTTACTTTGGTTCAGTCCTCATTATCGTTATCCCCTTCACCTGTCTGTAATTATCTATCACCCTTTATAAGTATGTCTGAATCTTGAGTTCTCTGTCGGTCTTAAATGTTGTATTACGTGTGTGGATATTCTCTGTGTTCCTGATTGTTCCTGTCTGACTCACCTGAAGACTGATATTAAAATAGTTGTTCGTTTATATCTTGTTTCCCGTCTCGTCCGTCCAGCACCAATCGTAACACAATGTGTGTCCTATGCCTTAAAACGCTGGCAGCGGACAGCATGAAACCCACAAAATTAAGGAGACACACTGAGAGCAGGCATCCGAATTATGTTAAAAAATTTGATCAATATCGTGGGCACAATGTAGGGGTGTGAACCTACAGTGGTCTTACGGTTCGGTTCGATTACGATTATCATGTCATCGATTCGGTTCAATACAATATCTCGATGCATCACGATGCATTGACGATGCACTGCATACTCATTTTTCAATTTTACTTCAAATTTATTTTTCTTTTCTATTTCATAATGACGTTGTAATGCGTTTTTATTTGATTAGATTTTTTTGTCAGACCACTTGTACAAGTGTAACTGTGCATCCTATCCAGTCTTTTTCAATCAATATCCCACATACAGTAATGTGTAATTTTGATGAGGAAGAGTAAGAGGTGAAAGAGGAAGAGGAGGAGAAGAAGGAGGACAATGACGACAATGTGGAAAAGACAAAAGAAGGGCAAGGGCAAGAAGAGAAGCAGTCTCCTATATTTTAGTTGATGAGTGCCAGGGTTGGATCAGGCATGCAAGAGGATTTGACCCCTGCTGCCTGGCCAGGGCTAATTTAGCCTGTGATGCTGAAGAGGTTCTTTGGCCTGTCCCAGACCAAACACAGGATGTTGGGCAGAATGATTATTTTTGTTGTTGTTTGTTGTTTTGTACTGTACTCTACAGTACATTAAATTAAGGAATAAAACATACTCATTTTTTAATTTTACTTCAAATATATACAATTGTGTTAATAAATACAAACAGTCAGATATATGAACTGAAACTTTAATTTTACCTTCTCAAAGAAAAAACACTTCTTGAATGTATCAAACAAAACTAAAGTCTGAGCACAGAAGACAGCAGCAACATTTAGAACAAATACAAAAAAGTAGGCCTAAATACCTGGGCTTTGGTTTCGTTCTAGAGTTCCGGCATAATCTTTTCTGAAAAGTGTCAGCGTGAGGGAAGCTTATATCGCGGCTCCAGTGTATTGAACAGGTGGCCGGGGTTCCCTTCCGGGAACTCTACACTGCGTCCTGAGACACTTTGGGGAACGCCATTGGCGGGCCGCACTCTGAGTCATGTCCAACGTCCAATGAGAAACGGGAGTGACGTCACAGGCGCGGTGACGTCATCGACCAGGAAGTATATAAGCACGTGCGTTTGAAGCTGGCGTCAGCTTTTGTCATTCAGCGAGAGCGCTCTGTGTTATTGTCTGTTCTGCATTTTGCTGTTTTTTAGTGCCAGTTTGCACTACTTTTATTTGAGCAAAATGCCAGGGGGAAAACGTTCTTTTAAGAACGCACGTTCTAAGGCGGTTCAGCAGCCACATAGAAAGTGTGTCCCTCCCTGCCAACGTTTCATTGTTGGTGGGGATACACACGATCTATGTGTAGTCTGCTTGGGAGCGGAGCATGCTAGGTCAGCCCTTGAGGGGGTTGGCTGCCCGCAGTGCGAGCGAATGCCGCTGCGGTTGCTCCGTTCCCGGAAAGCCCTCTTTGAGGAGGGGGCTTTCACTAGCGTTCCCCGTGGGTCTGGCCCCGCTTCCGCTGAGGCGGAGCGGCAGCTGCACTCATGGGGTTCGCAGGTAGATCTGCTGGAGGGAGTTGAGACGGGTGATCCCCTATCTCTCTCCTCACCCAGCGGATCGTATGACCTCCTCTTGGATGAGGAAGCCCGCACTGCGGTTCCTTCCCTCCAAGAGGAGGAGTCAGCGCTCCTTCTGTCTTCCTCCGAGGAGGTTGATGTTGAGAGCGTTGACACCCCACAACCGCCCCCCCATTCACCCCAATACGAGGAGCTAGTGGAGGTGCTGACTAGCGCGGTGGCCAAGCTTAACATCAGTTGGCCACCAGCACAAGATCATGAACCGCAGGGAAGCAGGCTCGATGAGCGCTTCCTGCGGGCAAAGCCAGCACCTCCCAAACGGAGCCTTCCTTTTTTCCCCGATCTCCACAAAGAGATCAGGAGATCGTGGGAAAAACCGTATTCCTCACGTCTCTTCTCCCCCGCCTCTGATTACTACGGTAATGTGGGGGGGATGGAGGAGTACGGTTACAGGGCGATGCCCCAGGTCGAGCAGACACTAGCGAGCTATCTGTCTCCCGGCCTGGCATCGTCCCTGAAGGCTCCGTCCTTACCCACCAGGCCACTAAAAATCACGTCTGGTCTGATGGGTAAGGCATATGCGGCAGCAGGTCAGGCCGGTGGTTGCCTACACACCATGTCTGTGCTCCAGGCATACCAGGCCGACCTGCTGAAGGAGTTTAGTGACGGTGAGGAAGTGAGCGTCACAGAGATGCGCAGGACCGCAGACCTGGCGCTCCGCGCCACCAAGGAGACCGCCCGTGCCATTGGGCGGTCTATGGCAGCCTTGGTGGCCGCGGAGAGGCATCTCTGGTTGACCCTGTCCGACATGAAGGAGAAGGACAGGGTCACGCTCCTGGACGCCCCCCTGCAGCCCTTTGGCCTCTTTGGTGACTCTGTGGACACTGTTGTCAGCAGACACCAGGAGGCCCGCAGGCAGGCAGCGGCGTTCCAGCGGTTTCTTCCTCGCCGCACTTACTCCTCTGGGGCTGCTGGACGGGAGCAGCCCCAGCCGCAAGCTAGCTCCTCGCACCGGGATGCACAGAAAAGGAGTGTTGCTACCCGCACCCCTCCGGCTAGGCCTAGAGGGCGGGCTCAGCAACACTCCAAGCCGGGGTCCTCTAAGACTAGGCCGGACCTGAGGGTCGTCCTACAGTCTAAGAGGGCCTCGGCTAAACGGCCCTGATGGTCGTGGCCCAGGGCCAATGAGGGCAGCCCCTCTCGAAGACTTAGGTGCTTCACCGCCTCTGAGGAGTACGGTGACCACCTCTCTTCGGGGCCCTCAGGAGATTCGTCAGCTAACCCTGCCGGTGTTACAGGGCGCGGCAGTCTCCCGCGAACATCATTCTCTGGTCCTTCCGCCCGGAAACGTAGCGGAACCAGAGAGTTCGCCACCCCCACGGGGGTCTCTAGAGCGCTCACTTCAGGTGCATCCTGCCAGTTCGCTGATACAGGTCACCAAGTTAGCTCCTCTAATAAATCCAGAGACCAGTCTCGAGAGGCTGGTTCCCTTAGTAGAATTTCTGGCAGCGTGGAAACTACTGCCAAATATTTCTATGTGGGTCCTGCGTACTGTAGAGAAAGGTTATTGCATTCAATTCGGCGCCAAGCCGCCGCCTTTCAGCGGGGTATTTCCTACTCTGGTAGGCCCCGAGCAGGCTCTGGTATTAGAACAGGAAGTGAATACTCTCCTGAGGAAGGAGGCCATCGAGGTGGTCCCTCCTCATCACAGAGAATCCGGGTTCTACAGCCGGTACTTCATTGTTCCCAAGAAGGATGGGGGCCTGCGGCCCATTTTAGATCTCAGACAGCTAAACCTCTCAGTAAGAAAACTGAAGTTCAAAATGTTGACTGTCAGACAGGTCGTGTCTCAAATCAGGTCCGAGGACTGGTTTGTCACGATAGATCTGAAAGACGCATACTTTCACGTCTCCATCCTTCCTCAACACCGGAAGTTCCTCAGGTTCGCTTTCAGGGGCAAAGCTTACCAATACAGAGTTCTTCCGTTCGGCCTAGCGCTCTCTCCCCGAACTTTCACGAAGTGTGTGGATGCTGCTCTGGCTCCACTGCGACTCCAGGGCATCCGCATACTCAACTACATAGACGACTGGCTCATCCTAGCCAGTTCAGAACAGTTAGCGGCTCAACATCGAGATGTTGTTCTTGCTCACATGAAAAAGCTGGGGTTGAGACTCAACGCCAAGAAAAGTGTGCTGTCTCCATTACAGAGAACCACTTATCTAGGTGTAATCTGGGATTCGACCACGATGCAGGCACGATTGTCACCTGCTCGGATCGAGTCGATCCTTACTGCAGCAAATGCGGTCAAGCTAGGCCTGCTACTCACTGTCAAACAGTTCCAAGTACTGTTAGGTCTTATGGCAGCTGCATCCAACGTGATACCTCTTGGACTGCTGCACATGAGACCACTGCAGTGGTGGCTCAAAACCAAAGGGTTTTCCCCGAGGGGGAACCCATTCCGCAAGATCAAGGTCACGCGGCGCTGCCTACGTGCCTTAGTCATGTGGAAAAAGCCCTGGTTCCTACTACAAGGTCCAGCGCTGGGAGCTCCTTGCCGCCGCGTCACGCTAGCGACAGATGCATCCCTCACCGGGTGGGGAGCGGTCATGAGTGGCCGCTCCGCCCAAGGCCTATGGAACGACCGGCATCACTCCTGGCACATAAATTGCCTAGAGATGTTGGCAGTGTTCCTGGCTCTGAAGCATTTCCTTCCAGACCTGAGAAACCGTCACGTGCTGGTCCGCACGGACAACACGGCGGTGGTCTACTATATAAACCACCAGGGAGGTCTGCGTTCACGCCCCTTATACAAGCTGGCGTACCAGATCATCCTATGGTCACAAGGGAAGCTTCTATCATTGAGAGCAGTTCACATTCCTGGACGTCTCAATGTGGGAGCAGACGTCCTGTCGAGGCAGGGGCTGAGGCCCGGGGAATGGATGCTTCACCCTCAGGTGGTGAAGCAGATATGGAGAGTCTTTGGTCAAGCCCAGGTGGACCTCTTTGCGACTCAGGAGACATCGCAATGTCCCCTTTGGTACTCTCTAGTTCCTCCAGCTCCTCTCGGACTGGATGCCATGGTACAGACGTGGCCGAGGCTTCGTCTGTACGCTTTTCCCCCGATCGCTCTGCTCCCGGGAGTTCTGGAAAGAGTGCGCCGGTACGGAGTACGGCTGCTGCTAGTAGCCCCGTACTGGCCGGCCCGAGTATGGTTCTCGGATATAATCGCCCTCCTCGACGGCTCTCCATGGGAGATTCCTGTCAGGAGCGATCTTCTTTCTCAGGCTGGGGGCGCAATATGCCACCCCCACCCAGAGAAGTGGAAGTTATGGGTGTGGCCCCTGAGGGGGCACAACTCATAGAAGCTGGTCTCTCAACCGAGGTTGCTGAGACCATCCTTCAATCCAGAGCTCCCTCTACGAGGAAACTTTATGGCCTAAAGTGGAACCTGTTTGCGTCATGGTGTCATGAACGCCGCTTAGACCCAGTCCACTGCCCGGTTGGTACAGTGCTGGAGTTCCTGCAAACTCGTTTGTCCGCTGGGTTAGCTCACTCCACCTTGAAGGTGTACGTGGCGGCTATATCGGCTTACCACGCCCTTCATGGCGGCCTTTCAGTGGGCAAGAACCCCCTGGTCTCACGTTTCCTCCGCGGTGCACTCAGGCTGAGGCCTCGTGCAAGACCGAAAGTCCCTACATGGGACTTAGCTGTGGTGTTGGAGGCGCTGTGTAAACCTCCCTTCGAGCCTCTAGAGGAGGCCTCCGATCGGATGCTTACCCTAAAGACAGCATTGCTGCTGGCGCTAACGTCTCTCAAGAGAGTCGGGGACCTGCAGGCCCTTTCAGTGGCCCCTTCTTACATTGACTTTGCCCCAGGGTTGGCCAAAGCATTCCTTTACCCACGAGCTGGGTACGTACCTAAGGTCCCATCAGCGACACCACAGCCAATAACGCTTCAAGCGTTTTACCCTCCTCCATTCGTGGAGCACGACCAGAGGAAGTATAACTTGATGTGTCCAGTAAGAGCACTAGACACTTATGTCCACAGAGCTGCCCTGTGGCGTAAATCAGAGCAACTTTTTGTCTGTTACGGCCCCCCTAAGAGGGGGTGCCCGGCTTCCAAGCCTACTATCAGTAAGTGGATCATTGATGCCATCTCTACTGCCTACGAGTCCTCTGGTCTCCCATCCCCGTTGGGAGTCAAGGCTCACTCAACTAGAGGCATTGCAGCCTCTAAAGCTCTGATGGCAGGTGTCCCGATCCAGGACATCTGCAGTGCGGCGGGTTGGTCCTCACCTCTAACGTTCGTCAGATTCTACGAACTAGACCTCAGAGTCACTCCTGGCTCAGTCGTCCTTCAGCCCTAGCATTGCTAGGCCTAGAGGTGCTATAGGCGCTTTCCTCTACGGAGGAAAAGGATTTCTACCCTCTCGACCTGGCAGTCCTCCAGGCGAGAGGTGTGATATCCTGCCTCGCGTGCCCGAGGGCCGAGGCCTGTGTTCCTCTTGTCTGGTGGTTGATCACAGACAGAGATGTTTTCTAGTGTCCTGGCGGTCCACCAGGCACTTCTTGTGTCCCTCTTGTTCTGGCCGTAGCGCAGACAAAGGTCTACCACTTCTCCTCGTGTGCCCGAGGGCCGAGGAGCCTTTTCTCCCCCTGCACTGGTCTTGTGACAGGCAGCGGTTGAGAACCCTAGCCTCGTGTGCCTGAGGGCCGAGGCTCATTTATCCCTCTCGTCTGGTGGTGGATCACAGACAGAGACGTATTCCAGTGTCCTGGCACGTTCACCAGGCACTTCTTGTGTCCCTCTTGTTCTGGCCGTAGCGCAGACAAAGGACTACCATTTCTCCTCGTGTGCCCAAGGGCCGAGGAGCCTTTTCTCCCCCTGCACTGGTCTTGTGACAGGCAGCGGTTGAGAACCCTAGCCTCGTGTGCCTGAGGGCCGAGGCTCATTTATCCCTCTTGTCTGGTGGTGGATCACAGACAGAGATGTATTCCAGTGTCCTGGCACGTTCACCAGGCACTTCTTGTGTCCCTCTTGTTCTGGCCGTAGCGCAGACAAAGGACTACCATTTCTCCTCGTGTGCCTGAGGGCCGAGGCTCATTTATCCCTCTTGTCTGGTGGTTGATCACAGACAGAGATGCATTATCACTCGCGTCCTGGCAAGATCACCAGGCGGAGTTTCCATAGTGTCTCATCAGGTAAGTATTCCAGACACTGGATTATGCTAACCTCGTGTGCCCGAGGGCCGAGGTACATTCTCTCCCTCTTGTCTGGTGGGCTCCACAGACAGAGATGTATTATCACTCATGTCCTGGCAAGTTTCCCAGGCTGAAGTGTACCAAGACACAACTTTTCCACTCTTGGCCTAGCAGACAAAACTGCGCAGGGCCTTGGAAATTATGGGGGCGTTGATACCTCGTTCCCCAAAGTGTCTCAGGACGCAGTGTAGAGTTCCCGGAAGGGAACGTCTCAGGTTACGTATGTAACCCTGGTTCCCTGAGGGAACGAGACACTGCGTCTCGGACCATAATTCCCGCATCCCTGCTGCGCTCGCTTCATTCCTATAAGCCGACGCCAGCTTCAAACGCACGTGCTTATATACTTCCTGGTCGATGACGTCACCGCGCCTGTGACGTCACTCCCGTTTCTCATTGGACGTTGGACATGACTCAGAGTGCGGCCCGCCAATGGCGTTCCCCAAAGTGTCTCAGGACGCAGTGTCTCGTTCCCTCAGGGAACCAGGGTTACATACGTAACCTGAGACGTTTTCCACCACAGAAAAGGGCCGTATATCTTTTGCTATAAAAGCTGCCGCTATAGTCATTTTAAACGCGAAAACTAAACAAATACGATTTCAACCGAGAGGTGCCGCTCAGATCTTATTTAATTGAAACGAGGGAACGAATAGAGTCCTGCACGAGCCCAGCCTGAGACTCTCAGACCCGAGCCCCGTTCTTGTCCGACAATTTATCAGAACAGAGTTCGTGTTGCAGCCATTAAAATAGTTCAGTTTGGATTCTAAAGGCAAAGTGGCTAGATTTCGTTTTGTTTCCTTTTTAAGTTAATTTAGAAATATGTTTGGAACATTTCATGTTTGTTAAATTCAAGCTTTTGTCTTTTTAACCTAACCTAACGAACAAGCGGCCAGCGGCAATGAGTTGAGCATGTTTGATCAATTTAGCCTTCTCAAATCAACACGACTTGCATTAAATAAAATCTATAGACATAAAACACTTGATGCATTTCAGAATATTAATTTAAACATTTAACCTAGATAAATGTGCGCGGTTAGTCGCATATCCAATCGTTTTTGCGGAGAGTGAAAGCGAAAGCGGGCTTTGCAGCTGACATGGAAGCTCAAACGCGATCACTTGCATTTTTTCTTAATAACAGTGGAAACCTAAAATACACAATTTTTGTTGATAAAAGTAAGGCATAAAAAGGCATCATTCAAAACTGCAAAAGGTCTACTATTATTATTTATGTGCGCACTCACAATATCAACAAAACATATATTTGTGTAAAACGGTGCTGAGCCAGATAGACGCGCTCAGTGCTTTTAACCAGTCTTTTCAACCAAATAAAAATAATGTTTCAGTCCTTTAAATTAATTACTAACAAAAAAATACATTTGTTAAATGCACACTGATGTTTGTTAGTTCGTTAAATGCACCGGTGTGTAAAGAAAGTGGCAATAATCCTTTCAGTTAAAATCTGAAGACTTATTTTATTCATGTGGAGTACTCCCCTCGTTAGCCCAACCCCCCTCCCAGAAAATCATACAAGCCCCCTGGGTCGCGTTTTCTGGCACTGGACTGAGTCCGTTATAACCGGTTATGGTCTATTACTGAACCGATACCGAATCGTCCTTGTCTGCATCGCGATGCATCGTAAAAACGATTAATTTTGACACCCCTAGCACAATGAAAGCGCAACTGGTTTCTTACAAAATTGCCTATCGTGTTGCACAATGCAAGAAATCTCGCACGATTGCAGAGTTAACTCTTCCCACTGCCATAGATATGGTGTCAGTAATGCCTGATGAGGCAAGTGTCATGAAATTAAAGACTATCCCAGTGTCAGATGACACCATATCAAGACGAATTCACAAATGAGCTTGCCAGCAAATTTGGTAATGAGCAATTTCTAATTAAGCTGGCATATCTCAGTGACATTTTCTCCAAGTTTAATCAACTAAACCTCCAGCTTCAGGGCAAAGACAAACACCTAACACATCTGGCAGACCAAATCAGTTCATTCTAAGTAGTATCGTGTATTGACGATAATTAGAGATATCGTCTGTTGCTGACACCTTTGATGATAGAAAGACAATTATTATTATTATCCGTCAAAAAATCCATCATTACACTTCAACATTAATAGCGGATGCAAAAGATTCACAAATCAACTACTTTTTTTCTACATTGATTCAATGGTTGCTTGCATGTTAAAACTTATTTCAACTTAATTTTAACGGGCCGTGGGGAAAGTGCAACTTTCTCGCCGCAATGATCATAAGTGCCTGATTCAGAAGTTAGCATTCGCATCGCTACATTACTGATATGGACTCTATGAGTTATGTGACTGATTCAAGAACAAGTTTAGATGGGATCTTCACTTCCATATGAAGAAGGAAATTAAGAGATCAAGCATCCACGTCCCAGCTGACAAGGTTTAGCTCTCCATTCATCTTTGAATGTCTTCAGAAAGCTAAGCTAAGTTCCTTTTTATGCTCACAGATTATTGGCAACATGCTTGCTAATGTTTCTTAGTCCACATCTACTTATAGGGATGTGACACCTATCACAGCACCCATATATAAGGTCCTTCATTATTATCACCAGCTAGCTATTGCTCAATAGCTAATTACCCTTCTCCATCCCCAGCTCCTCCTCTTGTTCATTCAGGATTCAGCCCTCTCATTCTCTTTTGAATCTGACTAATTTTGAAAATGTTTACATTAAATAATTTAACATGATATCTGCAATACATTTATGTTGGTTTTGTTTTGTTTACCCTAGGGGACCATTGCTGCTCTCCCTGCCGTTAATTTAAAGAATTTGTTGTGGATTGATGGGAAGTAAAATAGCATGGTTTTTCAATGTCTGGCTGGCTGTATTTTATTATGACAATGAACAGGCTGCATCCAGTTTGTGGCCTAATGCTTAACTGCACGCCAGAGGCGCCGGCACCATCACTTTGTTTTTCCCCTCTTATAAAAGTGGGAACAACTTACAATAGGCTACTCCTTCTTTTGTGGTCATATAAAAGTAAGAAATTATTTGAAACTATTCCAAATGTTTCTTTTATTTGTGTAGGCTACATTCACAATAAAAACAAAACATTTTTTTAAATAATGGAAACCATGCTGTTTTCTCAAGAGCGCATCACAAAAATGAAACGAAATTCTGCATATAGGCTGCTACTTGTTGCACAGTTTTTTTCTTTTGTTTTTATTTAGAAAGATATTTATTTCACCTATAAGTCCATTTATTTGTTTTATACATACACTGTAAAAATGATTATACGTTTTAGTCAAGTGGACAAGTGAAATCATGTCCTGTCAACTTGCAGTGTCTCACTACACAATAGGGTGAGTTATAACAACCTCAACTTGAAGATAAATTGAAAACGTCTCTAGGTAACGTATATGACCCTTGTTCCCCGAGAAGGGAATGAGACACTGCGTCCTCTGGAGAGCACTATTGGGGAATGGTGCACCATGACTCGTGTCTGAAGTATACATAGAAAAACTACATGAAATGGGCGTCGACAGCATATGACGTCACTGTGGCGCGACTGTCGCTGCCGGTGCATCACATTATAAGGAGGCGCCGATGCAAACACACACTCGCTTCAAAGTCTGAAGCTTCTCGTCCGAAGCATGGCAAAGAGTCCAGATCACGCAGTGTCTCATTCTCTTCTCACATACGTAACCTAGAGACGTTCCCTTCCTGGGGGACTCTCACTGCGTCCTCTGGAGGGCGCTATTGGGGAATGGTTATACCCACGCTGCCATGCTGAGGGGATGCATACTTATGACAGCGAGCACTAAGCACCAATTCTGAGAAGAATTGCCCCTGTTAGGACGTGGTGACGGCTGTCAGAACGTTATCCCCCATGGCCAAAGGCCTGAACTGTTACCCACTTACCTGGATGGGTCAAAGGCAAACCCAGGGCACAGCTCAGGCTTGGAACCAAGCGAATCCTTTGGGGGAAACGGCTAAGTATCAGGGTAAACTTAGACTTACTTGGAACAGGAACTGCCACTACTCAGCGAACTGACTCACAGATAGAGAGTAGCAGATCTGTCCTGGGACAGAACCATTCTAGCAGGGGTCACCGTAAGGTAACACGCCCTGGATAATAGATGGTCAGGAGACATCAGAGATGAAATCTGAGTGGAGTTGGGCCCAGGGAGACCGGGTTTTAATACCAACTCAAGGATGGGAACAAAGAGACCGCGTAACCCATACCTCACAGGGTTTTTAGGAAGAACCCAAAAGCTTGGTGAAACAGACAGAAGGACCGAGAAAAGGAGTAAAAAGATTTTAGGTTTTACTCTGATCCATACGAGATCGTTGTCTCATCTGGATCACTTCCCTCAGGTCCTGTCTGCCCCCTAGCAGGTGTCGGAGGGGTGCGAGCTGCAACACTAGCCTTCTGTGCCCGTCTCTGCTCCTCAGAGCGGGACGGACCAGGACCCCTGGTCTGTTCGGGTTCGGACCTGGACCTTCGAGGAATGAAGGATTTAAAAGCGTCTGAGCGCGTCTGAGCCTCTCTGAACTTCTCGACCACCGTCTCGACAGAGGCACTGAAAAGCTCAGAAGGCGAAACTGGCGCGTCAAGGAGAAAGCCCCTTTCTTTCCTCCCAACAGATTTACCCACAGATGTCTCCGTAGCCACCATAGCACCCACAGCCCTACCCATGTGGGTAGTGGCCTGCTTGGTGGCACGGAGAGCGAGATCCGTGGTGCGATGCAGTTCCTCCACTTCATCAGGAGAAAGTCCCTGACCTTTATCCAGGTCCTTCAGCAGGTCAGCCTGGTAGGCTTGAAGCACCGCCATAGTGTGCAACGCACCCACCACCTGACCCGCTGCTGCGTACGCCTTGCCATTCAAGCGAGATGTAACCTGAAGGGGCGCTGATGGCAATGAGGGAGGCTTAAGAGAGGATGCTTCCCCTGTAGAGAGATAGCTAGCTAGCGTCTCGTCCACAGGTGGCATTCGCTCATAGCCATATTCTCGCATTCCCTCGATGTTCGCATAGTTAGCCATTGGGAAACTATGGAATGCAGGAAGAAAAAGGCTTTTTCCATACCTTCTCGATCTCTGAATGGAGATCGGGAAGAAATGGAAGACTCACTGGAGCTGGGAGTTTATGATCGGAAAGAAAGCGTTCATCAAGGCGGCCCGCGGGACCACCTTTCTGATAAGCTTTCATGGCAAGTCAAGCCTTGCCGTAGCTCGATCCATAACCTCCAAAAGCTCCTCTTAAGCAGGGCAGGAAGGTTGAGAAGAGTCAGCCTCGGCTTCCTCGTCTTCATATATCATTTCCTGCTCTTCCTGGGTGGACCGTCATCTCTGGCCGATGAGCATGGAAGGGAAAGCCCCTTATTTAGCTCATCGGCCAGATCCAACTGAGATCCCCATGAAGTCAGTTTCCGCCGAGCCTCAGCCGCAGCAGGACCCGAACTGCGGGGAACAGATGGACGCTCATCCTTTCTCGATAGGAGAGACAGACGGGAACGAAGCTTTCTCATAGAGAAACACTCACAATGAACACACGCTGCCCCCTCGAGGACATCGCGTGCGTGCTCTTCACCCAAACAAAAGACGCAAATATCTTGTGTGTCGTCAGGCGTTAAATAACATGGACATGGATCCGCACACTTCTTAAACATCTTGCTAGTGCTCACCATAATAATAATAGAAGAGGTAGTCTTACCAGTATGCATGCTCAGACAAAGAGAAGCAGAAGACGACAAAGAGAATGTGTGTTTGCATCCTCCTTATACTGTGTCGCCCGGTAGTGACGCACCGGCAGAGACGGTTGCGCCACGGTGAGATCATATGCTATCGACGGCCATTTCATGTAGTTTTTCTATGTATACTTTAGACACAAGCCATGCTGTGGTGTTCCCCAATAGCGCCCTCCAGAGGACGCAGTAAGAGTTCCCTCAGAAGGGAACTTTAAATAACATGTTCATATAACAACAAAACATAGGTTCAATTAACAAAGGTGGGACTTTCACAAGCAAGTTTCAAGTCATATCCCAAGTCCTCAAAAAGTTAAAGTTAATGAGAGTTTAGTGACTAATTAAATGATGATTGTGCATTAGTGATGAACACCTGCTGTTAATGAGAATTACAGAGGATCAGATGTTGATGTTTTATTGGTTAAAATGATGCTACCATCATAGAGATTAGTCTCTCCTTTAGTTGGGCTCTTGACCCTTGACTTCTTCCATTCAATCTCTTTTTGTAGCAATGCATGTTGTCTTGTAAAGCAGAGAGACCAGTGCTGAATATTGAGAAAATATTAGCTGTTTTAAAATCTTTGTGTTATGCATAATCATCCCTGTGAAACTACAGCATGCAAAAAGGTGCTGCTCAAATTATTTTTTAATGTATATAAAAAATATTAGCTCCAGTACTATTTTGACACTCACAGACATCAAGAACCAGCATATGAATATCAAAAATGGTGACAATCAACAAAATGCTTCATGCTGCAATGGATGTTGAGTAACACCATAATAAAAACTCCCATCATGCACTGTCATATGGAAAATTGTCACCACTGTTGAGGATTGTATGATAAGTGTTCATGTCTAAAAGCCTGAGCTGAAACACCTCTTCTTTTCTTCTTCAGCATTTCAGTGGCATTTTTTTAACAAGATTTTTTTTGTTTCTGTAATAGCTGACTGTCAGTCAATAAGCCAAAGAGAGATAACCTTACAATGTTCCTTCATCATGAGTTATAAACAGAAAGCGTAAATCAATCTGCTACTTCAAAGTTTGATTCAGTAATGCACCAATGTTTACTGCATTGCAATTGCTTAAAAGCAAGTTACTTTGAATTAGAAAAAGAGACCAACTAAAGCAAACCTTGACCACAATTATGGTGGCATCAAACCATTGGTGTTTTTTTTTTTTTTTTTTTTTTTTTGGTCACCATTGATGCACCATTCATATGCTGATTCTGTAAGTCTGGTTTACACCATAAACACACATTTTTGTTGATTTAATGAAAAATCTGGTTCCAAATAGATATCAAAAACTGAAGTCCAGTAAACTCAAGTAGTTAAGTTATGATGTTGAGAAAAAATTTGAATTGTGTGTCAATTAGACTTGGTTCATGGTTGTGAAAACATGAAAAACCTATGTTCAACCAATATGTTTTTCAGTTGACTTAACTAAAAAAGTTAAATGCGTATTAATTAATACATTATGTTGCCTCAATTTACTGCAAGTCTTTTCAACAACTACATATAAGTTAACTGAACTTAACACCTAGTGTTTGCTAAACTTTACCGAGTCACTGCAACAAGATGACTTGACTAAGTCAAGTTGTGTCAACAAATCATTTTTTACAGTGTAGCTTTATTATGCTTTTCTCCATTCACAGAAGCGCTGCAGGTGTGTTATTTGACCTTGTGAATCCACACGTTCTGCTGTTCATACTGCTTTTTGCGTGTATAAAATTAATCCCTGGAAAACAAATTTAGGCATTTTAATGGGTCACAGCCATATAATTTAAAATAATCTTGTCGGTTAATGGTTAATAATGGATTAACGACCGTTGATTGGAGAAATTTGGATTGGTTTGGAAAAATAAAATAACCGAAATTAACATTCCTATTTCCAATACAGTCTAATAAAAGTTAATCAAAAAATAATGATAATGCAACTGCGCCGGTTTATGAATATTATTTGATGGCCAACTATCTAAATAGTCTATAGGCCTAGTACGGAAAAAAAATTACGCTTGTTAATAAAAATAATTTTATGTAGGCCAATAGTGTAGGCCAATTACAATTTGTGCAATAGGTGAAATTATGAATGGAAACAGCTCAAGGTTTTTTTTGCGATACACCAAAACTTATGTGACAATTCGGTTTTTCAGGGATGACGTCATCACGCACACCATGTTTTGTCAATAACAAAACATCGCAAAAATTAGATGGAAACTTGGTTACTGAAGCAGAGTTAAAGTTAATTAGATTATTATGTGATCAATTAAATGGTAATTGAACATTAGTGATAAACACCTGCTGTTAACAAGCAGAATTACTGAAAAAAAAAGGAAACACAAGAACTACAACTCAAGCTCTTATTGAGAATTACAGAGGATCAGATGTTGATGTTTTATTGGTTAAAATTATGCCACTATCATGGAGATCAACGTTTGTTTTAGCTCGGCTCTCATTAACTGCTTTGATACAATGAGATTAGAATGAGTTATCATGAGCTGTTTAGAATATATCTAAAATATTTTTCCCCTAAGCGCATTTTGTTTTTGCATAACCAATCCTGTAAAACTGTAGTATGTAAAACAATTGCTACTTCATGTTTGATTGAGCAATATACAAATGTTCACTGTGAAACAATATTGCAACTGCTTAGAAGCTAACTTATTTTAAAATGCTAAAAGGATCAAGAGCCCAACTAAAGCAAACCTTGACCACAGTTATGGTGGCATCTTGTTTGTTTCCCCCCTTGACCAATAAATCATTAACTTCTAAACATCTGCTAATTCTCAATTAGTGCTTCTGTAGACATACAGTGAAGTCAGTCTGGTTAGTAATGACTGGTAAAGCTGCTTGTGGAGTTGTTTAATCAGATCTTGAGAGAGTGTCTTTTATTTCAGTTGATTTCATCTGTGGCTGAAGTCAGTTGTAGTTCTTGTGTTTCTCGTTTCTTCAGTAATTCTGCTTGTTAACATAGGTGTTCATCACTAATGCACACTCATTATTGAATTGATCACTTAATTATCTCATTAACTCTGTTTCAGTGTTAATTTAACTCTATTAAGAGAGGGACTATATGTATTGTGAATAGAGCTGATTTTACTCTAGGGATTTTACTGTGTTCTTTTAGTGTAACTCTTCTTTTAGGTGATCATTAGTATAGGTCTAACCATTATCAAACACACCAGCCAGTAAATTGCAAGTAACCCAAAAGACCTTTATTACCTTATTTTTAGGTATGTTCGAATAGCATTGCAGTGGCCCTCCAGGATCAGAGTTGCATAGCCCTATCAATTAAGGAACATAAATCAAGAATCGCTAGAGAATTTTTTTTTTTAACAATTCATAATGACCACATCTGTCTTCTAAATCCAAGATCAGTCATGGCCACTATAAAGAAAAGTGCTGCATGAAGATTCTTTAAGAATTATCTTTTTGTGTTCCATGTGAAAAATAGATTTGGGAAAAACGTGTAAAAAAAAAATATTATTTTTGGGTGAAGACATAAGCACAGATTTATCACACAATGCAAAGCATAAAAAAATATAACACATGATCATAATGTGAAATTAAAATGACCAAATCACAGAAAACTGGGACTCCTTGTCACCCTAACACACTGGCAGAAGTACAACAAGCTGGATAGCTATGAACTGCTACAGTAGGCTTTCGAAATAAGGGCAGCTTGTGATCCGGCTCTCCTTCAGATTCTATAACAGGAGCAATTAGCGTAATTGATAGGATGATAAGTCACACATGAGCAGTGATTCTTATTTAACCCTAATGATTAGTTTATTAAAAAGGTATCTTACAATCCACAAGAGCGGTGGGCTCCTAGAGCCTGGGTTACTCAAGCAGATCACAGGGACCAGCTGTCAGCCTAGAGAATGCTGCTGACACATGTGAAGCCAAGCCTGACTACAGTGCCACTGGGGGTGAGTGGTAGGGGGTGGATTTAATCACAGTTTGCACTGTGAATGGCACTTCGGAAGATCAGGTTCCCAGCATGGTTCCCAAGAGTAATCTGCTCCCAAGATAGACAACTTGGAAATAATCAACCTGAGTGCCACTCAAAATGCCCTCGATGTCCATGTGGCTCAGCCAAAGTTCCATCTATGTCAACTTAAGTTCAACACCATTTGCATTAATTTTGATTCTGGAACCAAAGCTGCAGATGTGTGGAAATGTGCAGTATTTTTATTAAACTGTAGAAATGATTACTTTTCCCAAATATATTATGTCTTGTTTGCTTGAGTGTTAACAACTTATGTATGATATTCTGGCTGTGTGTTTCTAATGTTGCTGCTAAAAGCTGTCTTTTTAACTATCACTAAACAGAAATAGAAACAGCTATTTTTACAAATTGCAGTATGCAAGAAACATAATTATTAAAGTCAAACTAAATGGATTATAAGTATCATTTATAAGTAGCAGTGGTGTTTTTCAGCTGCAAGCAGTGTCATTTGCATGTATCATTGTTTAGTTGTTTAGTTTATTAGACATTGTTGCCAGTATAGTTTTCCTACCTATCTGAGAACTTGCCTAATAGGGCTGGGCGATATGCAAAAAATATCTTATCGATAATCACCTTAGAAAATATTGCGATATCTGATAATATCGTCTACCCAAGCCCCACCTCCACCACGCCCCGTCCCCGACATTGCCTACATGCACCATAAACACACACAATGTTCAGTTTGGTCTTAATTATTGCCATATTAAAGGTTGATTTTACTTTTCTTTGTGCTTAAACTAACAGAAAACATTAGCTTTGCTGTTATATTGGTGTTGCTAATAATTTTCACTCTCTTCTTATGAAATTTGTGTTTGAAATGAATTTCATTTTGTGAGGAGAACTGAGGAAAAATAATAGAACCCAATTTTATTGCAAGTTTAATGTCCTTGATTATAACAATTGTATCATTGTTTTCAAACTTGTTGTCAAGCTATAATGTATTTGATATGTATCATGATTGACTAAAATCAGGGATTGAAAACGAATTCTGAGCAAAACGGTAACATACTTGTTTTCTCTTTCTGGTAGCCTACTATAGTTTGGAAGGGGTCTCTTTTGGCTGGTTTATAACAAAGTAAAAATACTGCTTCATTTATAAGCATGAGTAATTTAAATTTAATTTTTGTATTTCAATTTTTAGAATTTTTATTTTATTAATCAAAATACAACTCCCACGATAGCGAGGCTGCCAACACTCCGAATGCGTGCATGTTGAGGGGCGAGTGAATAGCACTATGTTTGTCTTCATCCGTTTGCAAGAAAACTTTATAGTTTTTTTTGCAAATGAATTAAAAATGTATAGTGCTCCATCTCAGCTTAATTAAATATAATTATGCACCCTTTAAAAAATCTTTAAAAATAGGGCACTATGTGTGCTGTATAGGCTGTGACGGAACAGTCATGTTTGTGGTTTTTCATCATTATTTAGAAACGTGCAGTACTACTATTTATCTTTTTTTCTGTTTGAGTTTTATTAAACTGTAACTATGTATAATTGCATACACAGATGCACATTGCCATTATACAGTAGTAGTCAATGCCGAACAACAGGCAAATAAAAAAAATTATGTTACAAAAGTGATTTAGTGAGGATAAGTGAGGGATTTTCTTTTCTTTTGTTCTTTGAGTAACATTAATGATGGGTGGCAGCGGCTGATGTCATTGCACAAATCCAATACACCCTTGTTTCTTTCTCAACTCTTCACATTCATTTAAAGGTGCCATAGAATGGAAAACTGTATTTACCTAGGCATAGTTGAATAATAACAGTTGTGTACATGGACATGACATACCGTGAGTCTTAAACACCATCGTTTCCTCCTTCTTATATAAATCTGTGTTTGCAAAAGACCACTGAAAAATAGGCTAATCCTAACATTACAGCGACTATTACGTACGAGTCGTAATTGTTAATATTTCCGCCCCAACATTTGCATAGCCCCATCATCAGAAGTTCTGCAGCTAGGCTATTGTGGAAAACAAAAAAAAACAAAGCAAGGACAATAGCGAAAATGGCAGATCACAGGAATAAATATGTTCCAGGTTATGTTAAGTGCAGGCCCGGTTGGTGTCTGTAACTTACTCAGAAAGGCAAGAAAAACAAATAAGGTGATCTAATAAAATAAGACGAGCCACTGAAGGGACATGGTTAGCTTACTGTTAGCGGTAGCCTGTTATATTGCAGTACATAAGATTTCACTTACCACATAAACGGAGAGCTGGAGAGATGACTGCGCGGACGATGGCAAATGATTTACAGATCCTGAGCATCACTTACAAGCATCTAAACTTATGTGGTAAGTACTACCGCTGCAGTATAACGTTACACAGAGCACATGTGATCACAAAAGTGAAAGTAAAATGATCGTGCATTCAAAACGGCAGTTTCAATAAACCGCATATTAATAGCATCTCAAGCTCCGTGATAAAATATATATTTTTCTCCATGTGCAAACTACTGAAATGAGCCACTCTGTGAAATGGCCAATCAGAGCATAGCTCATCATTATTATTCATGAACCTTCCAAATAAGGTAATAACAGACCATTTCATTCTAGGGACAAATCCTAGGGTTGTAAATGTTGTAAAACCATTTCTGGAGAATTTTTACCCTTTCCTATGCCATATACCTTCTATGTAGATATCAGAGAACAATTTAAAATATTGTATCAATGCATTCTATGGCACCTTTAAGACATAACCAATTGTATTTATTGGATATTTTGATTTAATTATGTGCATATTTGTCCATTCGAATGTGTAAGAATGCTAGAAAGAGCTCAGTCCAGTGTTATATGAAAGGCTGCTTTTTGTGTGACTTTTGTGTGTGCACAGAAAACAGTTCTATTTTCTTCTTGCAGTTAAATAGTTTAAAATCACATTAAATGCTCATATAGAAATAAAGAAACCAAATCAAATTTAAATTTAATAACAAGTTATAGCCATCTTAGCCATCTGATTTCCAAAACAGCTTTTCAAAAATACCTTTATTTTGCAACCATCCTACTATAAAACAAAAATGTAATTTTTGTATTAAAAAGACCTGTATGGTAACTATGGGGCTATTTAAAATGTTTTGGCAACTACTTACTAAGTTTATTGTTAATCTTTTTTTTTTCCTCAATAATATCGATAATCGTCTTTCTACCTGACTGTTGACATCGACATCACGACACTTACAAGACATCATCGATATATAATAATATCATCATATCGCCCAGCGCTATTGCCCAATCATTATATAGTAGAAAGCCAGACTACAAATGGGACAGAATACAGTGATTAAAAGCCCACATGTAAAATGAATGAAAAAAATAAATGATAAATGTGTATTTAGTCTTGCTGCACTCTTTAATTTTTCTATCTGGTTTATTGTTAGAACAAGCAGACAAGCAGATTTTAAAAATCCTTTTTTTTAAGGATTTTAGGTATTTATTAAAAAGGACAAAACAACTCATCAAAAGTACGTTCTGATAAATAAAGTTCCAAACATATCCTAACCCTTCAGTCCTTTCAATCATCATTATGAGCCTATATAAGCATCAGTCTCTGCAAGAATTCCTCCGGTATCCCTCCACCTCCCCATCTCCTCCTCTATTTCTTTTATTCTCTTTCTATGTTGTACTGCAATGGGGGGTTGAACTCGGAGGTCCAATTGAGCCTCGGGTTCGAGTCTCCGTCGAGGAAGCCAAGTTTATTTACCAATAACCATCAGGACTGGATGGGCAGGCGAACTAGTGAATGTTTCTAATGTTCTTATTAAGTGTTCAAAGCAGACAATAACTTCACAATTTACTGTTTGAGTAGTTTGCAATTTACTGATTTAGTACAGATAACTCCAGGTGTTATGGACAGCCAATTCCAAAACACAACATATTCTTGCGATTCTGGTTTTCAGCTTTTTAACAGGGACCAGATCAATTCCTATCACAATTATATAATTGCTTGGCCGATCAAAGTTATACGGCTTCAACTGACAGGCAAATTAGAAGAGTGTAGGGTTGTGATAAATGGATGGTGTTGGCAGACAAAACAAAAGCTACAAGGTACAACAAAAGCTAATATACTAATTTTTTCCACCCAGGATTTCCAACTGCTCTGAAAACTACATGAAAATTGGCCTGCATTCAAATCCTCCTTTTGGTTGTCCATTGTAATATCAAAGCTCACATTGTATGTTAATACACAAATGGTAAATTAAGTCCTTTATTTATTCAATGAAAATTGTTTCAAAGCAGCTTCACAGAAAAATAACAATTTTGAGTAACAAGTTTGAGTATGAACCATTCAAATCAGAAGACTAAATTTGCCTACAGAGAATAAGGATGTCACAACAATAATGAACTACTCACTAAACGTATAAGGTTTAACTGAATGTATTGTCTTGTCTGAAGCTATATCTCAATAAATGCATAACATAGAATAAAAAAAATACAATATGCCATTCTCAAACTAGTCAAAAGGTAATTTGTTGACATCCTTAACTCTTTTCATCCTTATAGGTTTTAAGACTCAAATATACTCAAAGGACTTCAAAGGTAAGTAATCACCTTCATTTAATAATGTTTATGTAAATGAAATGCAATACCCTTTGTATTTGATCCCTTGTAGATTTCACTTTTACCTTTTTCAGTTCCTCAGAAACACTGTGAATTTATCTTAGAAGTGAAAATTCAATTCAAGCAAATAATTAGTTTAAATACCTTATTTGATACCTTTTGCAATTTGTTAAATGGATTTTTCCTTCTGGCTTCAAAAATTTACGTTTGATCATTGAACAATTAGAAGGAAAAAAAACACAAATAAACCCAAACAAGTTCAAATAAGAGTCCCTTTACAAAGATGTAAACCTTAGTTTTCAAAATATCATTCAAAATTAGTAATTGAGTCTCTCAAGTTAGATTCACAACTTTGTAAATATGGCTGAAATCATTTAATGATAACTGAATTGTTAGGTACTCAGGGTGTACTCACACTAGGCACGGTTGCCCTGAACCGGGCTCGAGTACGATTGTCCCCCCTCCCCACTCCCCCTCTGGCCTGCACTCACATAGGGTTTCAGCATTCGTGCCGGAGCACGCTTACGTCATTATGTTGCGATGGTTTCAGGATAAACAGGAAGAGCAACGCTCGCACTGAACGCGAAATAGTTTACTTTGTGGATAATTATTTTAAATCGTTTGGTCCGTGGTGGTCCACAGCCCTCTCAACGCCTATTGTTAAACAGGTCTATCGCCTTTGTGGCACGAAAATTTTCACGCAATCGTGCTGCTCGTGTGAGGAGTCCAACTGAACCGTGCTCTGGCCCACCTCTTCCAAGCGGGCCAGGGACGGCTAAACAAGTGGTCAAAACAGTCAAACGCACTCGGGCACGGTTCAAACTGCCTAGTCTGAGTACACCCTCAGTCTCTCCTCCGCAATCAAATCCCTCCAAAATAAAGGTGAAACTGGTGTATTGTATGGCCAGTTCTTAACGGCTTTAGAAGGGTGGGCTGGCAGATGTCCTAGGTGGGCATTTGGGGGGGGGGGGGTGTTATAGTCTAGAAGATATTTATACTGTAGATATTGATATTGGTAGATATTAACCATATAAATTATATTATGTGCACACTGAAAAATAAGATTGTATGGCCAGCCTAGATTATTATTCACTTTCACACTTTTTCTTTAGTGAATAGTAAGAAAAAAAGCCCACTTTATTCTCTTTCTCTAGATCATTGTTGATACACTGGTGATTCCTTTCAACTAACTTTTTTTTATGCCAAAAAAGGCCGTAATCATGTCTAGAACACTGTAGGGGCCAGTTTGAAAAAACGTGGGTGAGGGCGGGTCTAAGGTAAGGCGCTCATGTCAATCAACTACCGTGGGAGTGGCCTCTGTTGGTGTGTCGTCACACTGACAAGAAGCTGAGAATGGCCTGATTTTAAAAAGGGGATATTACTTTTAAAGATAAAAAAAATACCACTGGGTGGTATCGAGGTTGTGTAAACAAACTGCCAACACACATTAATGTTTAAACAACAAGTAAAAGTGAGTTTTGCATCCGATGACCCCTTTAAGTCATCTAAACCAACATGTATGTTAGGCCCTATACCATCTGAGCTACTTAAAGAGGTGCTTTCAGAATTCATAGATCCTCTTTTGAATATTATTAATTTGTTATTGTCATTAAGATATGTCCCCAAAACCAAAAAAGCCTCTCATTAAAAAACACTTGACCCTAAAGAATTAGTTAATTACAGACCGATCTCAAAACTCCCTTTTCTGTCAAAGATACTAGAAAATGTAGTCTCCTCACAACTATGTTCAATCTTAGAGAATAAATGGTATCTGTGAGGATTTCCAGTCAGGATTTAGACTGTATCATCGTACTGAGACTGTTCTCACCAGAGTTACAAATTACTTGCCCTTATCATCCGATCATAGTTGTATCTCTCTATTAGTGCTACTGAATCTTAGTGCTGCGTTCAACACAATCGACCACAACATTCTTTTGAATAGACTAGAAAATAATGTTGTCATTAGTGGAAGTGCATTAGTATGGTTCAAATCATATTTATCTGACCGCCATCAATTCGGAGCATTGAATGATGAGATATCATACCGATCAAAAGTGCAGTATGGAGTACCACAAGGCTCAGTATTAGGAGCGTTGCTTTTCACACTTTAAATGTTACCCGTGGGAATGTAGTTTACAGTGGTCAAGATGGCAAAACTCCTTAAGATTAACATACAGTAATCCCCACTCAGGAACTTCCTGGTTCCCCTTACTCTTATCAAGTGTAAATATTTGTAAATTCCCCTCACTGGAGAAACAAGTTTTGCCATGTGGCCAAAGCCACAGAGGAAGGACACATCTTCACATTCGTTCAAAAATTCCCAGCGAAGACCTCGCCACCTAGACGACCATCGGCACAAGATGACTGGAACAAGACGAGTCCTCTGCACAATCTGACTTTGTTGCAGCCTGGAATTAAATTGCTGGTTTCATCTGGCCATAAGAGAACTGGTTCCCGACTGAGTCTGTTTTTTTTTTCACAATTTCTGTCACCAATAGAGTTTTAGTTCGGTAACACTTTCTATGAAGCCTGTATTTATAATACATTATAAGGGTATTCTTAAGGCATTATAATACATTTATAATGCATTATAAAAAAAAAAACTTATAATATGTTGTATCATCTTATGAGTATTCATAAGAACAGTTTTAATGTATTATAATGTTTTACTTATTTGTGGTTATAGCTTTTAAGAGTATGATTACCTCCTCCATAGTTATAACGTATTATAAGTCTCATATCTTGCCATGTTTCTCATGTCACTTTACTTAAAGCATACAAAGACCACTTATAAGTAATTATAATAATATTTCTCAAAGAGCCATAAGATCAGGTATTAGATGAGATAAATGTGTTTGTATTTGTATTATCAGTTTGATTATTTGGATGGTATATCCTTCAGACAGCTTTTGATAAGTAACTCTGCAACTGCATGTCAGCTAACAGTAATTATTATTAGTAGTATGCAAAATATATGCTAACAGGTTCCCCAAATGGCAAACTGATTATAAGTAACTTTGCAAGTACATGAACCTACTACCTAGCCTAACCTTAACCTAAGTCTACTACTACTCTAAGGAGTGTTAGTTGACATGTAGTTGAAAAGTTGCTTATAGTCAGTAGAATAAGGTGACAATATATTAATAAAACATAATATAAATGAAAAAATAAATGTAATATGATATAGTCCATTATAAATTAGATAGATTAAATGGCATCCATTGTGTGTTATAAATAATCATAATCTTAATAGTTATAACCTCAAATACTCAAGTATTATAATGTATTATAATTGTTGTTTCGAGTATTAATGAGATGATATAACATATTATAAGTTGTATTATAATGCATTATGCATTCATTATAATGCCTTAGAAATACCCTCATAATGTATTATAAATAGGGGCTTCATAGAAAGTGTTACCCACAGATACTATTTAACCACTGAAACTTTTTTACTGAGCTGAGCTTGGACAATGACATCACTGAATCAACAATGTCTTCAGCTGAAAATTGAGTGTGTACTATTGTGCTTTTGCATTATAGACACACTATTTTCCTGTTTAATACTGTAAAACTGCTTTGACACAATCTGTAATGTAACAGCACTATAAAATTGGTGAATTAGTGAAAAAGGTGAATTGGCTTGATAAATCACATCTATGTCCACAGTATAAGACAGGATCATTCACCACGTTATCTTACATCACACATTACCGATTACAGAAACTTAAAAAGTTTCTTGTCTATATCTCAATTGTATGAGCATTTCATGAGCATTTTACTCAGATCAATGCATGAAAAAAAGTTTTAACTCACTAAGACCCAATGAACTTGAAACTTTTATTCTTTTTAACTGTTACAACTTGATCTTTTATAGAAATTAAATTCTGATTGTATGTCTGTTTCTTTACAAAATATCTTGTATGTTAATGCGCTATGCGTTAATGAGGCCACTTATTATCAACTGCGTCACATATTATAAATCAATTTAACAGTCTCTTTTTAACATCAGACTTGACTTCTTTCCTTGCACTTATCTTTCGTGCACTCACACCACGTGCAAGATTCAAAAACCTAAAAAATGCGCTATACAACATCCTAAATCTTCACTGGTCGGTTCTCCCAAAAACAAAATATTTTAACTGTCTGTTTTACTGCCTCTGAAAATAAAATAATATACATAAAATATAAAAGAAAGAAAAAAATAAATATTCTTCTCATTTATTTCATTCAGTCATCATATAATGCTGCTTTTAACCTGGGTTACAGTATGTCAAATGTAGCTGATTTCAACTAGGCCACAAACTGACCTAGCTGCATGAGACATTCAGTCTATATTTAGAATGAAAGCAGATGTGATCTCAAATTTGCACTGTTATAGTGTCATAGTTTTATGATTTAATCAAACTATTTTCTCATGAATATATGTTTTACTTAAAATATGTCACGGAATGTCAATATGTATTACGGAAGTAAAATTTCTAAAAGTGTAACCACTAGCTCCAGTAACAAGACTGCAGTTAGCGAATGTGCTTTTCAAAGTGGATGAGGAGTCATAGCTGGTGGAATTCTCAAAGTCTCATGAATTTCCTGAATCTGCACCTGACATTTTAGTACCAACAATGGCAATGCAACTACTGCACATTTTAGGCTAAACATGAAAGTGGAAGAAAGTCTTTTCTGTAAACCTTGATTTTTTAATTTTGTGGCATGTCAATTAAAGGGTAATAGTGAAAGACAATTGGTATTGGCCTTATATGAGAACCACAAAAGTAGTCCATGTGACTCATGCAGTATTCTGAAGAAATATGATAGCTTTGTGTGAGGAACAGACCCAAAGTTGTTATTCACTTACTTTGGCAATTACTTCAATGATCTTGACAAAGCATTTATGAATTTATGGAAAAAAAATATTTTATGAATTTATGAAAATACTTTTTCCCAACTAAAATCACTTGAATGGACATTATTACACATTTATGACTTATGCACTTTCTGGGAGGGCTTTCCAAGAAGGCAGCCATACTAAAACTTCTCAACTACAGAAAGATGTATTAACAACAAACAAAGCTATTAACACTCAGAAAGAATCTCTGTCTTTCAGAGATTTTCTCATTTGTGCTGCATGGTACAGTCTAATCTCAGTTTAATGCCTTGACAATCAGCCTTGAATATCAATCATCTGTCACAGACTGAGCTCGATTTCCCTTCCAGCACTGGCATTTGTAAAACCTCTGACAATTCCTCAGAGATCTCAAAGCTTTGGGGTTTTCTGCCTGCTGTGATGGTTTGGTTCTGAAGGAAAATGAACAGATGTGTGAGATTTTCTTGTCTTTCATGCCAGGCCATGTGGTGCACTTCTGATGACATTTAGTACTGTTTACACTCCCATTCTCATCAGAACAAATGTCAGAGATGACAATTGTGCATCACACTCGAAAGCACTCTTGCCAGTTTAAGTATATTTATACGTTCATTAAAAAGTGCATACTCTAGAGCAGTGGTTTTCAAACTGTTTTGAGAGCGACCCTATTTTTTCATTTTTAAATTGACCTGACCCACTTTTACACATTTTTATATACTTTTTTATTTTAATTTATCACTTGCATGTTGACAATAACATTGTCACCATTTGAGTCTCCATTGTCCTGTCATCACAAACTCTTGCACTACACATCTTGGACTTCATCCCCCACAAGCCACTGCACCAATCACTGCTCACACCTGCTCCTCGTGACCCACTGCACTGATTGCTGCACACATCTGTTCCTCATCACACTGACTGCATTTAAGCTTCTCACACACACAGCCACTTTGCGAAGTGTTATCGTTCCTCATGGTCGTAATTCCGAGCGTTTCTTCCCGTGTTTGTTTTCCCGTGTGTGTGATTCCTGGACTCCCTCCCGTGTTTGATTCTCGCTGCCAGCCCCGACCTTTCTGCCTGTTTTTTGACTACGATTTCTGCCTGCCCCTTTGTGTATGTTTGTCTGTACTAATAAAATGCTGCAAATGGATCTGCTCGTCTCAGACCGTCCTTGTGACAAACATCTTCAACACTGTCTATAATATGTTTTTAGTGGACTTTAAAATTTTTAATTGCTTGAAAAAATGATGAAAATATACAGTTACAATGTTTTTTTTTTCTTCATTTGATTTAGTCGAGTTAGTTGTGTATCAAGTAATCGAGATTTGGCAGCACATTTTTCTCCTTGGCCGAGGGCTTCGCGGACAACTTACCTTGCGAATGAAATCACACAAATGCC
>NC_133362.1:44904584-44971182 GCF_049309525.1 Garra rufa
CGCCCCCTTGCCGTCTGCGCAACCCAGCGCCGCCAGCGCCGGTATGGATGCCGAACTGTTCCGCATCTTATCTAAAGCTGTCGAGGAGCTGGAACTTCAATGGTCTCCCCCCGAGGAGCCCTCTAGGAGCCGGTTGGACGAATGGTTTCTGCCGGGGCGCCGCCAGGCCCCTCGTCAGCGAGCTTCACCATTCTTCCCCGAAGTCCACAACGAAATCTCCAAGTCCTGGCGTGCTCCATACTCCGCCCGCCTTCATACTTCCTCTTCTGCAGCCCTCACTACGGTTGATGGCGCCGAGGAAAAAGGCTACGATAAGCTGCCCCCGCTGGACGAGTCTGTAGCTGCGCACCTTTGCCCGCCCACCGCTATCGGCTGGAAGGCGAGGGCGTCACACCCGTCCAAGCCCTGCAGGACGACCTCTACCCTCGCTGGACGAGTGTACTCGTCTGCTGGACAGGCAGCTTCAGTGCTTCACTCAATGGCGGTACTCCAGGTGTACCAAGCGAAACTCCTCCGCGGGCTGGACGAGTTGGGCCTGGATGATTCTCCGCTCAGAGAAATCCGCAGCGCTACGGACTTGGCGTTACGCGCCACTAAGATGACGGCTCAGGCAATCGGGCGATCGATGGCCAGTTTGGTGGTGCTGGAGCGCCACTTATGGCTCAATTTAACGGAGATCAAGGACGCGGACAAGGTCGCTTTCCTTGACTCCCCCATCTCGCCGACCGGCCTATTTGGTCCAGCTGTGGAAGGTTTCGCAGAGCGCTTCACTGCAGCACAGAAGTCATCCCAAGCCATGCGACACTTCCTGCCTAAACGCTCTAGCTCTGCAGCGGCTCCTAGTCGCCCCAAGCCGGCGCCGACTCAGCAGCCTGCAAAAGCCACGCCTCCAGCTGCGCAACCAGCTCCTCAGACGGAGCTCCGTCCGCGGTCACGCTCGGCCAAGCGCTTCCCCTTCCCTAAGCGCCAGGGACCTCGGCCAAGAGTGGTGTTGGACCAGGCGCCGCCAGCGTCTTCCTGATCCCAGCAGCAGGAAGAGGGAGGGGCCAAGTCTCGCAGCAGCCGGACCAGCCCCCAAAGTGCCTCTTTTGAACCCTTTTACACCCCGTTCTGTTCCGAGTGTAAAGAGACACATGTTTGTGAACAATTTAGCTGTAACTCACGGGCCCTTTGTATCAGCGCCCTTACAGCAAACCGCTGTGATAGCGGAAAAAATAAAAAAACAAACATTTTCAAGAAAAGAGCAAATTTCCTCTTCCAATGCTTTCAGACAGCATACAGCTGTGCGAACCATTACAGCCCCTGGCGACACGATCCGTGGCGTGGCAAGCCATCCCCGGAGTGTCAAAATGGGTTTTGGGTATAATAGAACGAGGTTATGTACTCCAGTTCGCTCGAAGACCTCCTCGCTTTCACGGTGTGATCACCACCTCAGTTCGCAGCAAAGACGCAGACGTCTTGCGCTTAGAGGTAAAGAATCTGTTGGCCAAGGGTGCCGTGGAAACGGTCCCCCCAACACAGAGCGAGTCAGGTTTCTACAGCCGTTACTTCCTCGTTCCAAAGAAGGATGGCGGTCTACGACCCATCCTCGATCTCAGACAGCTGAATCGCGCCCTCATGAGACGGCCGTTCAGAATGCTCACACTAAAACAGATCCTCTCGCAGATACGCAAAGGGGACTGGTTTTGTTCACTGGATCTGAAGGATGCATACTTCCATATTCAGATCGCCCCCCATCACAGGCAATTCTTGAGATTCGCCTTCGAGGGAGTGGCATATCAATATACAGTCCTTCCGTTCGGACTGTCGTTAGCTCCTCGCACGTTTACAAAGTGCATGGACGCAGCGCTTTCCCCTCTGAGGCAGATGGGAATTCGCGTCCTGAACTATCTAGACGACTGGCTCATCCTAGCCCAGTCAGAGAACGAGCTAATACATCACAGATCCTTAATCCTCAGCCACTTAGAGTGCCTAGGACTCAAGGTCAATTTCGCCAAGAGCGTGCTGTCTCCCAGCCAACGCATTGCGTTCCTGGGAGCAGTTTTCGACTCATCTCAAATGAAGGCAGCAGTTGCGCCGCAGAGAGCCCAGGCCATTCGCAGGCTCGCGGCCTCCTTCAAAATCGGAGCCCTCCGCCCACTCAAGATTTTTCAGAAGATGCTCGGCCTTATGGCCTCAGCATCTCCAGTACTTCAGTTGGGTCTGCTTCAAATGCGCCCCCTGCAGTTCTGGCTGAAGCCAAAGGTTCCTCCTCAAGCCTGGCGTTTAGGACGCCAGCGCATCAAGGTAGATCGGGCCTGTGTAGCAGCCCTGGCTCCTTGGAGGTGCTCTCAATGGATGGAACAGGGCGTTCCCCTGGACTTGGTAGTCAGAAGGAAGGCAGTCTCGACAGACGCCTCCAACTTAGGTTGGGGAGCGCTGTGCGACGGCCAGCCTGCTTTCGGCCTATGGTCGAAAGCAGAGAGTCGCCTTCACATCAACTGCTTGGAAATGCTAGCAGTGTGTTTAGGCCTTCACACCCTTCTACCTGTCCTGAAAGGACACCATGTCTTAGTCCGTTCGGACAGCATGACAGTGGTGTCCTTCATAAATCACCAGGGGGGTCTCTCGTCGAGACGTCTATTTACGATGGTAGAACGTCTTCTAAAATGGGCTCAGCTGCACTTCCGCTCTCTGAGAGCGACGCATGTGCCAGGCAAACTGAACCAAGGAGCAGACATGTTGTCTCGGAGCAACGTCTCCTCAGACGAATGGATGCTTCACCCTCATACGGTTCAGCAAATATGGGCTGTCTTTGGCAAGGCGCGAGTAGATCTTTTCGCCTCAAAAGACAATCATCACTGCCCAATTTATTTTTCGAAGGAACAGGACGCATTGACCCAAGAATGGCCCAATCTCCTGTTATACACGTTCCCTCCGATCGCTCTGCTACCACAGGTCATCAGACGAGTGCGGGAACAGAAACTCAAAGTCCTGTTAGTGGCCCCATTCTGGCAGAACCAGCATTGGTTTCCAGATCTTCCCCGGCTGCTCTCAAAAGCACCATGGCCCGTGCCACTGAGACGAGATCTCTTAACACAGGCGAACAGAACGATATGGCACCCCCAACCGGAATTGTGGGCGCTGCACGTTTGGGCTCTAGACGGGAGCCTTTAAGTCTCCCTGAGTCGGTTTTGAGTACTATTTCACAAGCTAGAGCGCCCTCTACGAGGCGGCTCTACGATCTCAAGTGGTCTGTCTTTTCTCTGTGAGCCCCGTATGCTGGGAGTTCGGGCCGAATGACTCTAAGGTCATCCTGAAGCCAAGATGTGGGTATGTTCCCAAAAGTCTCTCTACACCCTTTAGAGACCAAATTATTTCCCTTTTGGCTCTTCCTCCTACGGAGCAAGACCAGGGATTTAACCCTCTCTGCCCCGTCAGGGCTCTGAGATGTTATATAGAGCGTTCTGCTCCTTTTAGGCAGTCAGAACAGCTGTTTGTGTGTTTTGGTGGCCGCACCAAGGGGTTTTCGGTCACAAAACAGAGATTATCCAAATGGATTGTGGAAGCCATCACGCTGGCTTACTCTTCTCTGGGCCTACAATGTCCCATGGGAGTAAGAGCCCATTCGACTAGGGGCATCGCCTCGTCCTGGGCGTGGTCTAGTGGGGTTTCTATTGCAGAAATTTGTGCGGCGGCAGGCTAGGCCTCACTGTCCACATTTGCTAGATTCTATAATCTGGACGTCCCAGTTTTACAGACTCGGGTCCTTTCTGCATAAGTGGTATATCTGTTACCAGTATGTTATGTATGGTGCACCTTGGCCTCTTTGGAGCTCCAAGTTGTACTTATTCCTTGGAACGGACGTTTATCAGGCTATCTGATGGGACAAATTGGCCCTTATTAGTCCTTTAGTGCTAGGGTCATGTCAGTCGTTCCTCTACCTTAGCAACGGCGGGATTGTACTGGTTCCCCATAAGCGTCTTACGACGCAGTACGAGTGAAAGTATCGAAAGGGAACGTACTCGGTTACTTTCGTAACCTCGGTTCCCTGAGATACGGGAACGAGTACTGCGTTGCTGGCCGTGCTAGGTAGCTGCACGACTCAGTCGTCGCTTCAGTCGAAGTACCTGAGTTCCTATGGCGAAATGCTCGCTTATATAGCCAGATGCTCCGCCCCTTTTGGCGCGATCGGGCGCGAATCATCGCCATAGGTTTGTGCATCTCCGCTGCCGAGCCATTGGTTCGTTTCTTTAACACTGCACGAACCAATGGCCGTGCAGTTACACTGCGTTATTGAAATGCTTCAGTCTCAGGAGAAAAGGAGCTTTTCCCATAAGCGTCTTACGACGCAGTACTCGTTCCCGTATCTCAGGGAACCGAGGTTACGAAAGTAACCGAGTACGTTTTTGGTTTTTAGTGAAAACATTGTTAATTTTTGTAAGGGTTGAATTGTTGTTAGCCTTAGCTCCCTCTAAACGTGTTATAAAACAATGTGAATATTTGTCTGCTAAATTCCTACTCTTTACAAAATTATGCCATTTGTTAATTTTGCAGCAAACTTGCTGCTATTGATAATATTTGCAAGCAGTCTGTAACGGCCAAAGCTATGTATTTGCATACATTACATTATATTGTGAGGTGCCCTTTAAAGGGATGGTTCGGAGTAGAATTGACTTCATTGCTATGCACTCCGAAGCCCATCTAAATACCCCATCCGAAGTTTTTTTTACCTTAGTCGAACATTTATGGAGATATTAGAGTTTTTTGAATTGCATGTAACAGCAGTGAATGGTACATGTGATGTATCTCGTAAATTGCACCACTAAACGTGCAAGTAATCTTACCAAACTTGTACAGTAGTGTAAATAGGTTATGTACTCACAAAACGCTGCATCAGAACATTTGTAAGTCCACCATGAGTGTTTTAAAAACACGTTTTAGCCGATCCCTACTAGTCTCAAAAACTACAAATGGCGACACGTCGACGTCACTTCCCTGGTTTGAAAAAAGCACGTAAAAGTCCTCCTACAAGTTGACATGCACACAGATGTAGTAGGAGGACTTTTACGTGCTTTTTTCAAACCAGGGAAGTGATGTCGACTTGTAGTTTCTGAGACTAGTAGGGATCGGCTAAAACGTGTTTTTAAAACACTCATGGTGGACTTACAAATGTTCTGATGCAGCGTTTTGTGAGTACATAACCTATTTACACTACTGTACAAGTTTGGTAGGATTACTTGCACGTTTAGTGGTGCAATTTACGAGATACATCACATGTACCATTCACTGCTGTTACATGCAATTCGAAAAACTCTAATATCTCCAGAAATGTTCGACTAAGGTAAAAAAAACTTGGGATGGGGTCAAGTCAAGTCACCTTTATTTATATAGCGCCTTTTACAATACAGATTGTGTCAAAGCAACTGCACAGTATTTAAACAGCACCATAGTGTGTAAGTAACGCATTATTGTAACAATCAATTTCCAGTTAAAGGCAGTTCATCAATGAATTCAGTGATATCATCGTCAGTTCAGTTCAAATAGTATACGATATCGCTGGAAAATGTCCCCAACTAAGCAAGCCAGAGGCGACAGCAGCAAGGAACCAAAACTCCACAGGTGACAGAGATGGAGAAAAAAACCTTGGGAGAAACCAGGCTCAGTCGGGGGACCAGTTCTCCTCTGGCCAGACGAAACCAGCAGTTTGTACCAATGTCTGATTGTAGAGAACTCATCAGGATCCCGTGGTGTGGCACCGATGGCCGTCAAGGTTGGCGAGGTCTTTATTGATGATCCGCCTTTGGAGCTCATCTGGTTGACATCCACGGCTATTGAAGTCATCTCTAGGTGGTGATCCATGATCTAAGCTGGGTACGGACTGGATCCGGGGGACTGGAGTGACCATCTGATCTGGATACAGGCTGGGTCTGGTGGCTACGGTGACCTCGGAATAAGAATGAAACAGACTAATATTAGCGTAGATGCCATTCTTTTTACGATGCAGCGAGTGCATCAGGTGTTATGGGAGGTGTTTTCGGTTCCGGTTGACCTAATTAATGCAGCCTAACAATCCTTTAACGGATTTGAATTATAGGAATGTGTTAATGATTTTATGTGTAAGCCAGGTTAAAGAGATGTGTCTTTAATCTAGATTTAAACTGACAGATTGTGTCTGCCTCCCGAACAGTGTTAGGTAGATTGTTCCAGAGTTTAGGCGCTAGATAAGAAAATGATCTGCCGCCCGCAGTTGATTTTGATATTCTAGGTATTATCAAATTGCCAGAATTTTGAGAACGCAGCGGACGTGAAGGACTATAATACGATAGGAGCTCGTTCAAGTACTGAGGAGCTAAACCATTGAGGGCTTTATAAGTAATTAGCAAGATTTTAAAATCTATACGATGTTTAATAGGGAGCCAATGCAGTGCTGACAGAACCGGGCTAATATGGTCATACTTTCTGGTTCTAGTAAGAACTCTAGCTGCTGCATTTTGGACCAGTTGGAGTTTGTTTATTAAGCGTGCAGAACAACTACCCAATAAAGCATTACAATAATCTATCCTTGAGGTCATGAACGCATGAATTAATGTTTCAGCATTTGACATTGATAGCATAGGTCGTAATTTCGATATATTTTTAAGATGGAAAAATGCGGTTTTGCAGATGCTAGAAATGTGGCTTTCAAAGGAGAGATTGCTATCGAATAGGACGCCTAGGTTCCTAACTGATGATGACGAATTTACAGAGCAGCCATCTAGTATTAGACTGTGTTTTAGGTTATTACTTGTGGAGGTTTTAGGTCCAATAATTAATACCTCTGTTTTTTCAGAATTTAACAGTAAGAAGTTATTCGCCATCCAGTTTTTAATATCAGCTATGCATTCTGTTAGTTTTTCGAATGGATATGTTTTGCCGGGCTGCGAAGAAATATAGAGCTGAGTATCATCAGCGTAACAATGAAAGCTAACACCATGTTTCCTGATGATATCTCCCAAGGGTAACATGTAAAGCGTAAAAAGTAATGGCCCTAGTACTGAGCCTTGAGGTACTCCATTTAGATGTACTTTAGGGGTATTTAGATGGGCTTCGGAGTGCATAGCAATGAAGTCAATTCTACTCCGAACCATCCCTTTAAGAGACTGATCACGTAACATATAACACACGCTGTGTGGAGATGACGTGGAATGACTATGTGACTGTTTAATGAGAACCACATGGATGATAAGTTTGCTCTGCCTTCTTGCTATTAATTTGCCTTTACTTTTATTTGTAACGCCAAGAAAGAGTTAAACTCTCATGTATGAGAGGGGCGCGTTGTTGTGTACCAGCCATTAAATGTGTGGATCACCAACTTTACCGTTTTCTATCTCTTTCATTTCACTAACTTGAATAGTTATCCGGGTTAGAGCGTTACAAGTCTAATGCTTAACTAAGAAAACAAAACTACAATAGTCTATTTACAGATGTATCTGACCTGTAAATGAAGTACTGAACAGGGCTGCGTTTCCCAAAAGCATCGTAAACCTAAGTTGTTTGTAAAAATGATCGTACGACTGATCTTAATATTATGGTCTGTTTCCCAAAAACATCGTAACTTAAGTAGCACTTGAAAATCTTTGTAGATCTACGAGTGCTCTGGAGTAATCGTAAAGCCTTAAGTGCATCGTAAGGAGACAGAGTTATGAGGGTACCTGCTGGACAACCGGCAAATTGCACCTACAATTTACTTCTCTTCAAAGTCATTTTTCATTTTATTTGTATATTTTTATTCATTTATATTTTCTACACATTACACAATTCAATATAGAAATAATAACGTATAAAGAAAAAAATAAAAATGACAATTGTTAGAATGAAAAAAAAAGTACCTACACTGTTGTATATGGACATTTCGAGGGTAATACATATGTTGTATTTAACAGAAAATATTTAATGTGCTTTAAAGATGACACAAATAAAGGAGGAACTCAAAAAAATGTGTCAATGACTTGCTGACGTGCATGAAACCCAGCCATGTATTGAACATGTCTTGGTTGATTATCATGAAGTCTCATCTCAACTTCATTCTCTTCCTCCACCTCTTCATCTTCCTCCCTGATGTCCAAGGGCACTCTTGCCCTCACTGCAATGTTGTGCAACATAGCTGTTACTGTTATTACAGCACAGCACTTTTGTGGCACAAACAGAAGACCACCACTGGACTTGTGAATAGCCCGAAAGCTAGCTTCCACCTTCCTAAAGTGCGCTCCACAATACTTCGGGCAACACGGTGAGCCTCATTGAAATGTGCCTCACTGTTACTGACAGGATTAGCAACAGGGGTGAACAGATATGGCCTCAATGGATATCCGCTGTCACCAAGCAGCCTCCACTGTCCTTCTGAGTTTTGGGCCTCTTGACCCACAGATGAGTTGGTAAAGATATAGGAGTCATGTGTGCTCCCAGGCCACCTTGCAACAATGTCTGTGATTAAACACTTATGATCACAGATTACTTGGCAGTTGATTGCTGGATAACCTTTGCGGCATATATATGTATGGCCATCCACAGAAGGCATACTGATGGGAATTAAAGTACCATCAATGACTCCAATGACTTGTGGTATATGGTAATGTGTTAAAAAATACTCCTGAATGTCTGACATGACCTGTCTTGATGCTGGAAATTGGATGTGTTCAGCCGCAAGTGGAAGCAGTGCATAGGTGACTGCTTGTACAGCTCTGGACACAGATGGTTTACTTAGTCCAAGTCCATCTCCAAGTACCTGAAGAAAACTGCCTGTTGCATAATATCTCAGAGCAGCTAAGAGTTGCACATCAGGGGACAAGGCAAAATTCCTCCTTGTAGCACGCATCAGCTGAGGCCCAATGACATTGAGCAGCTGGACTATTTCTCCTCGTGGCAGACGGTATCTGTCAATGACAGCCATATCATCAAGCATACCCAGAGGATTTTGATTCTGCCTGATGAAGGCATTTATAGTACATAGTGTACTCCTTGGTCATCTCTGTCTTTGTCTTTGCCTTTCTCTTTGCCTCACTCTCAGCTGGAAAACTCGCTGTAGTGCAGCCATGATTTCCTCTGCAAGACTACTGAAGTGTGAACTTTATATACTATCTTAAAATTGCTCATAGGAACCGTATGATTAAAGTTTTTCAGGCTGTGATAATATTCACATGTCACACACTGATTGTCATCTATTTCACTAATTGCAGAAGGCCCCACTTGAAGAAACTGAATCACTGGATTTTAGAAATTGCATTAATTACCTCTTCCCTGAATTTATTCTCTTGTTAGATTCATAATGGTCAAAGGTTGTGCTTTTATAAATGTATATGGAGAGTACATTTATATAAAACAGTGCTGATAAAGAATTTGCACATTAAACATTTTTCTGCACCTATATGGATAGGCTAATAGATAGGCCCTAATACTATATTGCCACACACACCCTCAAGACTCAAGCTGTAGTAAAATATATACCCCTCTTTTCACAGACAAGGCTTAACCCTAGTCCAGACTAAAATGTAAGTCTGAGCTTTTTCAACTGAAGGACACTTGCACTGACTGATCCTAAAATATATCAGTCCCTTTGTTTTGTCTCAAGATGGACACCAGTGATGTTTTTTTCTAAGGCACATTTATAAAAAATTACTTAAATCTGATTGAACTATGGCCTAATCCTGGCCCTGTCTGTGAAACTAGCCCATAGGGCTTGCATGTTTTTTTTTATATATATATTTTTTTAAAAGGTACTACAAGTTGCTATTTAAATTTGAAACACTTATAATAAGAATTCTTCTGCTTTATAGTATTTCACTGAGCCTTAGCCTTAACATGCATTTAAACAGTTTTTATTGATTCAAGTTTGTAGTTTGTTCCCCAGGATCTGCAAAAGACATTGCAAAATGTGATGAGTGTAAAAATAATAAAATAATATTTCATGTTGCACAACATATTATATTAAACATATAATTATTCATGATTAAACAACATTGAACAATGTTACCTGACTCATGGCAAGATAATTGGCACTGAAATGGAGGGTCTTGCAAATCTCATCTCCTCCAGTGAAAGTCTCCTCTCTTCCAAAGCCAGCTTGGCCTTCTTAAGTTCAATGATTTGCTTCTGAAAGTTGTTGTTCATCTCATTGGCCTCTTCAAGAGATTGTCCGATATCTTTTAGAACATCTAGTTTCTCTCGCTCCAGCTGTACTATGTCCTGACTACAACCACAGACATTCTCAAATCGCTGAGGTGTTGTGGCTGTAGCCTGAACAATTGAAGATGGAGGTTGGACTGTTGGACTGTTGGGAGGACTGGGAGATGGTAGGTGTCTGTCAATAGGAGGTGAACCTGATTGCTCTCGCGAACATGATGGACCTGACTCAGGTTCAGGTTGACGCAACCCTACTCCTCCATGGAGGTCAATACCACCACAAATCCCATCTGAGGCAGTTGTTCCAAGAATTGACAGTGCCTTTTCTTCTTCTGCTGTAAGAACGGGGGCGTCATTAGGCCCACCACCTGTTTTATTAATTGTTGTCCTCTGCAGTGCCCTCTTTCTTTAAGCTAGGCTTGAAAAGTCCTGCCACTTCTTCCTGACCTCCTTCCCTGATCTTTTAATCCCCCTTGTTGCAGTAAGTTTTGTAGCAATATCGTCCCACATTTTTTGTTTTTCTTTATTTGTATGACTGCCCTTAAACCTGCTGAAAATTATATGTTTTTGTAGCTCCACCTCCTCTAAAATAATATTAATTTCCTCTTTTTGAAAAATGTATTTTCTTTGTTTTTTGGTTGCAGCCATTTTGCTAGTGTCTCCACCCCTAGGTATGTGCTTATTTATATTTTTGTCCTATTAGCAAATGCACATCAGGTGGAGATAATTAGGCTAAACTTTTCAAAAATAAATGTAAAAGCTTGTTTATTTATTTACTTACTTATTTATTTTGAAGTGAGATAAGCAATTGTTGATAAAGAAATTGATAAATAATTCTACTTAAATAATTAAGGTTTCATATAAATATTGAAAATGATGCTGATGTCATTTCCGGCAAGGACTGTTGGAATTTGTTTTATGCCAGGTTGGAGCAAGACAGTGTTTTTACAGTACAACATTTCCAGTTAATTTATGTTTTTAAACTTGCTCAAGAATAAATACAGGACTTTTTTATGTTATTCGAGTTGAATATACATTCACACAAGTAGAAGAAGAAACGGAAATCAAAAAATAGATGGATTGATAACAGCATGTGCAACAATAACGAGCCATTCTACAGCGTGACATTTCAGCACTTGACCAACGGATAGCGACTCCTAAGTAGCACTTAAAGCAGGGCTACGTGCAATTGTGTTAAGTGCATTTTTGGGAAACGCAAGTGAAACAATAACTAACGTTCGCAAAATGACTCGTAGAAAACGCTCTTGAGCGCTAAGATCAATCGTTATCGGGAAACGCAGCCCAGGACAGTTTCGACTCTCTGCCCCACCTGGGCGCTCCATTCTCGAGTCTTACATTTTTTTGGCGGACGCGCGGATGGGTGGAGCGAGCGCGTGGCGAATTGGTTGTCAGTCAAGACGAACCGGATTACGATTTATTAGAGTATTGTTATTGAATGGCGAATTTGGAAATAATCACTTTAGTACATTCAGCACGCAACAGAAACAACAATAACAATATATAGCCTATATGAAAATAAAATATAAATGAAAAAAAGGGCAGCGGGCCAAATTGGCTGCCAGGCCACCGGGAATTGTCCCGGTTCTCCCGATGTCCAGTCCGCCCCTGCCTCACTGGCCTTCCCAAGAAGACCATTAGACAGCTGCAGCTCATACAGAACGCTGCTGCCAGGATTCTGACTAGAACCAGAAAATCAGAGCATATCACACCAGTCCTCAGGTCCTTACACTGGCTTCCATGTTTAGGTTCGATTTTAATTTAAGTACTTTTATTCGTTTATAAAGCACTCAATGGCCTAGGACCTACATACATTGCAGATATGCTCACTGAATATAAACCCAACAGACAACTCAGATCTCTAGGATCGAGTCAGTTAGAAATACCAAGGGTTCACACAAAACAAGGGGAATCCGCTTTTAGCTATTATGCCGCCCTCAGTTGGAATCAGCTTCCAGAGGAGATCAGATGTGCTAATACATTAGCCACTTTTAAATGCAGACTCAAAACTCATCTGTTCAGTTGTGCATAATTTGAATGAGCACTGTGCTACGTCCGAACAGATTGCATTGTATTTCATGTATAATCATTTTTACTGTTTTAATTAATTTTAAATCAAATATTAAATCATTTTAAATGTTCTTAAATTCAGTTTTTATTGTTGTGATGATTTTTTAAATTCCTCTTTGAATTACCATTGTGTATGAAATGTGCTATATAAATAAACTTGCCTTGCCTATAAATAAACTTGGAATTCATTGAGGAAACCTCACTTACTGTATGTTTCTATACATGTCGTTTTCCCTTGTATTCCCTTATTCTTTCTTTTAGTCTTAAACAAGGTTCTTTACCATCATAGAACAAATTAAAACTCCATTACCTATTATGCTGGACAAATAAATACAATTAAAGAGTATTTGACAAGTCTGGAATCTGTCAGTGGTTTTTGTAGATCACCATGGTTCAGAGGGCTCCTGTGCTGCTAGGTTGGCTATCCACGTCAAAATATTCACAACAGCTCTACGCTTCAGAGATATCATTCATACCATTACACACCTGACCGGCACAATGACATTTTTAAAGTTTATTTCCTTTTTGGCAACTTATAAACGATGCAAGTAAAAACAGTAACAAGAAGCATACACAAAGCAAATAAGAGCGCGTAAAATTTGAAGAAGGAGCATTTTAGAAAAATATTATCTATTTACTTTCCACTTTTTCTATATGGCCTTCACACAATGGTGTTCTAAACAGTTCAGATTTTTATTGATGCAAGCATCATGTTACTGTGGACTTTGCCTGAAGTATCGATCACTTATTTTCTGCTCCAGTGATTGTGGACCACAGCCAGAACCATTTCTCTTAATCGAAGGACACAGACGCATCTGAATTCACAAAAAGAGAGAGGGTATTAAGCCTGGTCTGAGAACACATTTGTTATCTTTGTGATGCACAAAATTATCTGCAAAATTGACTGGAGTCTGTCAGCTACCTGATAGAAATCTACAGCTAAATTAAGTTCTGTATTCATCTCGGTTTTTCAATGTTAGGTGACAATGACTATTTGTGCTGTTGTGTTGTATAAATACCCCAGTGCCTTTCCTGATCAGTTATGTACTGTTAGCACTTCCATGCAAATCTAAAATCTTTTTAGTATGTTTACGTCTATGGAAAAATTAAAGCCACATGCTGGACATGTCATGCTAATAACCACATAACCAAAATAAAGCAGTTATATCAAAAAGTAATACATTTTATTAAAGTAAATTAATTTTAAATGACAAACTAAATGAAAAGCATTAAAAAAGATGAAGAACCTTGAACCTGTATGCATCTCTATCTTTCATAGAGGATAGAAAGCGCTGTTCAGACAATCCGAGTAGAAGTGACCGTCCGAGTCACTGAAGTCAGAATCAAAGTCTCCATCATCTGGGCCCTGCGTCAGGGGCTCCACTTCTTCATCTGAGGTAGAGGGGTGAGTCAGAATAATCCGAGGTATCTGTCAAAGGGTCACAATGAAGTGAGAAGAGAGGAAAAAGATGTCACTGGTTTCACAGAGCTGTCAATTTCAAATTGGCAACTAATTTAGTTTAATCTTTACTGTTAAGGCTATGAAATTCTCTTTTTAAGCTGTTATTAGGTAGAAGAAAAAATCATTTGACATTTTCTGTTTCCCTTTTTTCTACTTTTCAGTTCATATCTATTAACTAAATCAAATCAGCATTTGGTATGAGCACCCTTTGCCTTTACAATAGCTTGGCAGATACATTTCTGTAATAGATGTTGCCATAGCTCTTTTCCATTTAATATATCTCAGTTTTTCTGTCTCCTCATGTAATCCCAGACAAACCAACAGTTCCATACAAAAGAAAACGGTTCTATTTGAAAACTTTGCTGTGTTTGGTGTGAAAAGACGTTAAACCTAGTTTAGTTCAATTCGATATCTTATGGCAGTTGGCTACTCAGGTGAATACATTATTCAGTATTTTTACTGGGAAAAAAGTCAAGGTTTTACAAGTTTTGTACGAGAGGAAAACTTATATTTAAATGCTTTTGCAGTCTCTAACAAAAGTATTGAAGCATTTTGAAATACAAGTTTTTCCTCATACATTATCTCCACCACCAGTTTTGTAAGTTTCTCAGAGGAATACTAAAGTTTTGTGAGTGAACACAAAAGCATTGAAATATATTTTTCTATAAAAATAGATTCAAGTTATCTGCAAAAAAAAAAAAAAGTCATAATAAGCATAATAATTTTGTAATTCATTTTGATCCATAAAAGAACTAAATATCCTTAAAATCACCATGAAATCAAAATGGACACTTCTGATTGTATACATTGCCTTATTATAAATGGTTGACCTGTGCTCATCATTATTTTCATGTGGCCTTCCCTCCAGCAACCTGTCACTTGCATCTCAGCAAATGACAACAGTCCAGCAATCCAATCAATTCCCAATGGACAAAATCAAGTCCTGCCCTACATTTTTCTTATTTGAGAAGCCGTATCACTTGGCTATATGCCATGATGGGGGAAAAAAAATAAATCTGTTTAATGCCAACTTTTAAACAATATAAAATCAGAAAAGCACAACTGCAATTGTTCTGGAAAACAAGATGAAATCTCACCTCTTACCAGGGAAATACTCAAATTAATTTCCTCTCTGTATACATAACTGTAGATAACACATTTAGCTCATTGTTAGGTAGGACAACGTTTGTTTAGAATTCTGTTTCTGTATTGATATTTTTTTTCTTTCTGAGAGAGTCTATTGTAACACGCTTTAGAGGTACATTTCTTCACCAAGACTTAGAAAAGGACAACGGGAGAGGAATGTTTTCCAGGAATGTTTTGTAAAGAGGTATGCATTGCCTTAGAATGAAGGACAGAACACTGATTAAAGCATTCCTGAGATTTCATTGTTAAAACACACACATTCACACAGAAACACATTCTATCCTCCACACGTACCGCCATGGTATTTTTCACAAGCTGTAGGGCATTGTTTTTGAAGATCTCTGTGTCTTTCCTCGGCCGTAAGTCCTGTACTGGATCATTCTGACAAAATAACATGAAAAGTGAAAAATAAATATACTAAAATGCATTTGAAAAACATTTACTTCATGCTAAGTATACTTCAAATACATTTACATATTTATGTACTTAATAAAATGTATATTCAGTATACTAAACTGGTATACTTAAAGTCTGCTAAATTGGAACTTATTTTGTACTTAAGGGGAGACACTGCAGGCAAAAACACATTTTTTTCATGCACCTGTCAAGTTTGAGATTTTGGGCTTTTTGGTTTTTCATAAAGTGATTTTTCAGACTAAGAAAACATCCAAAAGACACTGCTAAGTGTTTCTTTTTTGGCACTTTATCTATTTGTGTCAATAGATTTCAATTGCAATACATATTTTTAAAGGCTGTTTTCTCAAAATGAGTTTTTTCTCCTACACTGAGCCATACACACACCAGACTTTACATTTTTATTCCTGTCTATATCCTGAAGGTTTTTACAGAGGTTTATATATATATATTGTTTTCTCTGTTTATTCTGAATTATGGGGTGACAATATGAGATACCCAAAATTCCCTCTGTAAAGATACATTTGACTCTAATGTCAAAAAAATTAAACAAGAATTTTGAAATTGACATTTCATCCAGTTTTTAGATTTTTGTGCTAGAAATGTATGCAAATAAGCACAAATTTAATTAAATAATGCCTCATTTGAATATTTAAACCTAACATTTTAGAAAACTTGTAATACAAAATTACAATTATCAATGTAATCCATTAGCTAAGTAAGGTCATAGCTATTAGTTGTTTTTTTTTTTTTTTTACCTTATTCACCTGCAGTGTCTCGCAAAGTAGTGCTGAAGTCCAACTAATGATATACTAAAGTATATGTGATGTGCAAAAGTGGAACTATTGCAAGTATATTTCAGGTTCACTTTTAATATCTTGCATTTAAAAACCAATATTATTCAAATGTCATACAATCCTCATCAAAAGTGACATTATATTACATTTTAGGTTTAATATTAAGAAATGTACATTGTGCACAAGTAGTACTCCAAATCAATTTTAATTCTAATTTGGTAAAACTTTATTTTAAGGATCAGGAATTAGACAGTAATTAATGACTAATAACTGCATTTGTAAGTGACTAGTTATGGACTTGTATGCCATTACAAGCTATTTATAAGGCCTTTATTGGTTGTTGTCTTATTTTTGTCTTATAGACCCTTTATACTTGTTTCTGTCCTAACAGTGTATTAATTAGATAAACATAAAATAAACTAATAAGCTTGTATTGTGCGAATTACACACTTTATAAGTTCTCAATACACTATGTGAATGTGTAGCTTATAAGTATAAAATAAATACAGAATAGGCATTTCATCACAGACATTTCAATTAACAGAAAAACACTTTTACACAAAAGCAGTCTTTCTAGCAGTTGTTCCATACTAACAAATGATTTATAAATTAAATATTCTCCATTCCCTGATTTTATTAATAGCTAACAAGCTAATTTCTCACTAATACATTCAATATTACTTCAGATTATGTTCCCTATTCTAAAGTAGAAAAGCGACATGAAAGTGTGTCTCATCTGTAGTTTGTTCTCTTGTTGAACCATCAAACAATAAAGACAGAATTCTTCACTGTAATCTTTCATGTCTCTTTTCTACTTTAGAATAGGGAACATAATCTGAAGTAATACAGCATGTATTAGTGAGAAATGTGCTTGTTAGCTGTTAATAAATTAAGAGAATGGGGAATATTTTGTTTATTAATCATTTATTAGTATGGAACAACTCCTAGAAGACTGCTTTTGTGTAACTGTTTTTCAGCTAATTTAAATGTCTGATGAAATGCCTATTCTATATTTATTTCATAGTTATAAGCTACACATTCGCATAGTGTACTGAGAACTTATAAAGTTTGTAATTCGCACAATACAAGCTATTAGTTTGTTTCATGTTTAGATAATTAGTACACTGTTTGGACAGAAACAAATATAAAGGGTCTTTAAGACCAACCCTGCTGAAAAAACCAGCATATGCTGGTTTTTTCAGCAGGGAACATAAGACAACAGCCAATAAAGGCCTTATAAATAGCTTATAATGGCATACAAGTCCATAACTAGTCATTTACAAATGCAGTTATTAGTGATTAATTACTGTCTAATTACTGATCCTTAAAATAAAGTGTTACCTATCATTTTTATATCAGTAAGTCTTGAGCGATATCAAAGTCCCTTTAATGTAAGTCATTTCACTCGGCGGCCATCTTTGAAACGCCTCTCGGGCATGCAAGTGCAGCTTCTATCTCTTTGAATGGGGAAACTTAAAACAATCCAACGCTCTCTATTGACTTTGTATTGTGGGAAGCTGACTCCTGGTCATTTCTGACTTGAAACAAAATTCAGAACAATGTCTAAAAGCTGCTATAAGGTGTAGAGTAAACAAGCTAAAAAAACACAGAACTATGTTTTTATAAGCTGTCGACCCAAAAAAACGAGTGCTTAAGGACACAAATAGTTGTAGATGTCAGGTTATTTCACTTTGGGCCATTCAGTTGGATCATTTCTCCAACAAAAGGAAGGTAAGGAAAATGTGCACTGATATAGACCAATACAATTCAGTTTCTCAATATATCTCCTCCTTTCAGGGTGGTGAAATAAATAATCCTTTGACATGGTTAAATAATGAATGTTTACTGTTGCCGTTAAATTTCCCTCCAGCGGGCGTAGTTCTCAGAGTAATATGGCACGCTGCGTTCTACTTTTGTGTCCTTAAACACTCGTTTTTTGGGTCGACAACTTATAAAAATGTAGTTTTGTGTTTTTTAGCTTGTTTACTGGACGCCTTGTCACATAGCAGCTTTTAGGCATTGTTCTGATTTTTTTTATAAGTCAGAAATGACAAGGAAGCAGCTTCCCACAATACAAAGTAAATGGAGAGCATTGGATTGTTTTTCCCCCTGGTGGGCGTGGTTTTTAGATTATGACGCACGTCGCTTTGTCTCTATTCATAAGTCTTTGGTGATATGTCAGTAAATATGTATAAAATAAGCAATTACAAAATTGTTTGCATTGATTGTAATAATTAAAAGTAATGCATTAAAATGGGTGTAGCAGATTCTGTCATTTCTGATCATTTCATTACCATCTCATATAATAGAACCACCTTTTTTGTCTCTCTCTCTCTCTTTATAATCTCAACACTCTTGAACCAGAGCCTACCGGTCCATTTCCATTGCAGATGGCAGCTTCTATCCTGTTGGTCATTGGGCTGCAGTCCAGCGTGGGATCAATGGAGGATTGTGGACCACTTGATCTGTTATTGCTCATGGTAACATCCCACTCTTGGCTGACCTGGGGGTCTGCTGTCTCCATGGTGTCAGACCTCTCATGCACCCTCGGCTCCATGGGCACACATCTCTCCCGTAGCACTTTCATTTTTATGCAGCTCCCAGCATTCCTCAGGACGCTGACAGCATCATGGTGGCTGACCTCTAGCATGTCTTGGCCATTGACCTGGTGGCACAAATAAAAAATGAGCTGCGGTGATTTGAGGGAAAGAGGCAGAAAGGTGACAACAAGACCACGAAACCCAATGAGAAAATTCTAACCATTTTTATGAGGAAATGACCTGGGATCTCCAGGGGGAAAGATGTCATTTCCACACCATGAGTGTAACCAAACAAAATTGCAGAGAAAATTACTGTTTTCAAACAGGTTTTCCAAAGATTCGTTCATCTGACATTTGTAGAAAAAAAACAGGCTGTCCTAGTGGGTCAAGGGTTTGCTGGTTAGTCTGCCAGTGACATATAAATTCCCCCCAAAAACTCCTTCTATTATACTAGGTGTTCTACCAGTGCTTCATTTTTAGTGAGCCCTAAACAGCATGAAATAGACTTATGCCTATTTTCATTTCCTTGTCTGGTGCCTTTGATGTCACAGCTCAGGATAGTCACTAGACTCACCGCTGAATGGTTTGGGATTGTGTGTTGAAAGCACCACAGAGCCACAGCTTAACACTTTTATGGGAAATAAACCTATGAATGGCTTTTGACTTATAGCTGTCACTGCATATAAACAGGATAAACAGAAATACCTCAAACTGACACATAACAAACTTCTTTTGTGAAACATTTTGTTTGAAAAAATGCGCTTGTGCTGTCTTTCTTTAATGCAATAACATCAATACAATTGTAAGTGTGACTTGCATGTCCAAGTCCAAGGCTGCCTGTTGCTTTAAGGCTCATGGGGTCACAATAAACTCTTCATCAGCATCTGTGTGATGACGCCCTCCAATGGCCGTCAGAGAAACAACTACATCCAATCATGATAAGGTCAAACAGTAGGAGGAATACATCTGCGATACATTGCTTAAATTCATGTGTAATTTGGTAGAATCTAACCAAATAATGTACATAACAGCTCTGTCTACAGTGATTAACATGGTCTTCTTTCACATTTTATTGCACTTGAATAAATAAAAGTCTCTCCATGCCATAAAAATGCATGAAAAGACAAATCTTCACGATGGAGATACCAAAAATTTTGGTAACACTTTCTATGAAGCCCCTGTTTATAATACATTAAGGGTATTTCTAAGGCATTATAATGAATGCATGAATTATAATACTTCAGTATTTGAGGTTATAACTTTTAAGATTATGATTATTTATAACACACAAAGGTCACCATATTAAATCTACTTCATTTATAATGGACTATATCATATTACATTTATTTTTTACATTATATTACATTTTATTTTGATGTCTATAGTCTATCAACTATAAGCAACTTTCCAACTACATGTCAACTAACACTCCTTAAAGTAGACTTAGGTTAGGGTTAGGCTAGGTAGAAGGTTCACTTACTTGCAAAATTACTTACAATCAGTTTGTCTTTTGGGAAACCATCAAAACACAGCATATATTTAGCATCCTACTAATAATAATTACTGCTAGTTGACATGCAGTTGCAGAATTACTTATCAAAAGCTGTCTAAAGCTGATCAAAATAATGAAACTGATAATACAAATGTTACACATTCATCTGATACCTGATCTTATCGCTCTTTGAGAAAAAATATATTATTAAGTAGTAGTATTATTACTTATAAGTGGTCTTTTTATGCTTTAAGTAAAGAGACATGAATAACTTGGCAAGATATGGGACTTATACGTTATAACTATGAGGAGGTAATAAGTAAAAAATTATAATACATTAAAACTGTTCTTATGAATACTCATGAGATGATACAACATATTATTTTATATGCAAGCTTTTTTATAATGCATTATGCATTCATTATAATGCCTTAAGAATACCCTTATAATGTATTATAAATATGGGCTTCATAGAAAGTGTTACCAAATTTCTACCACCTGTTAAAGAAACTACTGAAATTCAAGAGAGATTTAAAAACCAAATAAACATTTATTTTCAAAATGTCATTTTCTATGTACATTTTGTCTTCATAACATGGGGAATAACAGGACACACAGGCAAACACACACAAAATCAACAGTTATTAATTGTATCTCCGAAGACAAGTATTCCCAAGTTGTACCCAATTAGTCATTAAATCAATGTATTGATAAACAGCACATGTACATTACGATCCCTGATATTACCTCCAACACTCTGTCCCCAACGTGAACCCCGGCCTTCTCCGCCGGTCCGCCTTTAGACACTCTGGAGATGAAAATACCCTGACATGAAGAAAACAAATCAATCAGTGCCCAGGAGGAAATTACTAGTTATGGGGGAAGGAAATCAGGCACACTCATATCATCAGTCGAATTGCTGGCTGGATGCATGTTAGTATTCCAGTCCATGTGTATATTTTATTGTAAATAGACCCACAGGAGTATGATAGTAATAGTGTGTAATGAGATTCAGGCGGTGGAGCTACAGGGAAGATAAGGCCTACCTCATCATTCTCTTTGTATGGCAAGGAGCCTTTCCCTCCTGCAATACAAATTCCCAGTCCTCCTCTCTGGCCGTTTACTTTGATCTGTAGCTGGAGGGACAGAAAACACCTTCACACAAAGAGTCAAACTCCAGTATGACTGTTTTACAGAATGACTTGGGGCAGAATCACCTACCTCACCTTATACTAATACAATAACAAATACAGTCCAGTGTAAATCAGACAAAGTTTAAGGGGAGACACTGCAGGCAAAAACATTGTTTTTTCATGAACCTGTCAATTTTGAGATTTTGGCCTTTTTTATATGTTTTTATATGTTTTTCATAAAGTGTTTTCAGACTAGCTGAAAGAAAACATCCAAAAGACATTTTTGGGTGTTTCTTTTATAGCACTTTATCTATTTGTGTCAATAGATTTCAATTGCAATTCATATTTTTAAAGGCCGTTTTCTCAAAATGAGCTTTTTCTCCGACACTGAGCCATAAATCTCCACTTCAGTAGCACTTACACACACCGAACTTGACATTTTTTATTCCTGTCTATATCCTGAAGGTTTTTACAGAGGGATTTGTTCATATATAATTTGCTTGATTTGATACATTTTATTATTATATATATATATATATATATATATATATATATATATATATATATATATATATTGTTTTCTGTCTGTTTATTCTGTATTATGGAGTGATAAAATGAGATACCCACAATCCCCTCTTTAAAACTCTTTGGGGAACACTTTATAATAACTACACACTATGAATCATTAAGTATTGGTAAATAGTTAATTAATCATTTATAAAGTAGACATTTGTAAGCAGTTCATAAATACAGCAATAAATGCTTTATTCTTGTTTTATAAGTATCTGTATAATATGCTTAATAATTGTATTTTCAGGATCAGTTAATCATTTCTAAATTAAGCATTACATTATTTACAAACCGGTTAGTTAGTAGTTGTAAGTGGTTCAGGAGATCATTTAGAAAGTGTTAGTAAATGATTAATAAACTATATGAATGCACATGTATGCATCTTATTATTCAGACATATAGCAACAGTTAGTCAGTGTGTTAATAAATGCTTTAATAACACACATTCCTACTGTAACTCATAATTAATTCAGGCAGTTGTAAAACGTTTACTATCTGTCAGTTAATGGTTTTTGTGAGCTCATCTAAAGTGAGGACTATTTATGCCTTGTAAAGCATTTACAAATGAGATTTAAAGGCTCATTTATCTTCTAAACAGAAAAAGGAAAACACAACTTATGTTATGATTTCTGGAGGTGTGCAGGAATTATATTTTTTATGGCACTGCAGATATTTTATATCAGTTCTTTTTATTTTCATTTATATGTTCAGTTGTAGCGTTTCATTTTTGCAGAGGTTTATTTTTCATATTATATCAAATTGTTTTATATCCATGTACAGTTTTCACTACGACTTTTCCCTCAATAAATTCCTAATTTGCTGCTTATTAATAGTTAGTAAAGTAGTTGTTAGGTTTAGGTATTGGGTAGGATTAGGGATGTAGAATAAGGTCATGTAGAATAAAGCATTAATATGTGCTTAATTAGTACTAATAAATGGCCAATATTCTAGTAATATGCATGCTATTAAGTCGTAGTTAATAGTTAATAGGTGTTACCTATTCTAAAGTGTTACCATATATTTCTATGGTCTGTTTCCCTCTGTGTTGTGTTTTCCTTTTTCTCTTTAGAAGATAAATGAGCCTTTAAATCTCATTTGTAAATGCTTTACAAGGCATAAATAGTCTTCACTTTAGATGAGCTCACAAAACAGTTAACTGACAGCTAGTAAATGTTTTATAACTGCCTGAATTAATTATGAGTTACAGTAGGAATATGTGTGTTATTACAGCATTTATTAACACACTGACTAACTGTTAATATATGTCTGAATAATAAGATGTATAAATGTGCATTCAAATGCATTCTAGAAAACTTGTAATACAAAAAATGTTTGCATTTACCAATGTAATCATTCAACTGGGTAAGTAAGGTGATAACTATTACTTATTTTTTTTTACTGTATTAACCTCCAGTGTCTCGCCTTAAAAGTTCATTAATTAGCAAGAACCTCAGAACTCTTAAATACATTATGTGCAATTTGAAGCTGCTCTTTCTGCTTGCTTTTAGAAGAGATAAGAGACAAAGGACACTAAATTAACAGCCAGGCAAGCATTTCAGTCAAATATTTTGAGTATAATATGTTTTTAATATTTATGAATTCACACAAATTAAATATGCTACTCTGTAACAAAAAGTTTGAAAGTTAAGTTCAGGAGGAGTCTAATAATTCAGTCCTGTCAATCCCGCCGCCTCCCCGTCTGCATCTCTCTCCCATTCTTTCTCATTCTTTTGTGATACTGTCATCTGGGGGGGTTAGCCTAATATCCAGCCAAGTCTTGGGATTCTGATCCTATCTTTATTATTAATGCAGAGCAGACAGAAATAGTTGGAATGTCAAATGAAACCATTGTGTTAAATTTAACAGCATAGATATTTAATCCATCCACCAAGTTGATACTAACTTGTTGCTCACATTCACCACAAAGTCTTTGGAGTGACATTTTAATGTAAATTATACTTCTGTGTGTGCAGAACAGATAAAAAGCATGTCTGTTCAGTAGAATACAGGAGAAATTAGGTAAGCAGCTTGTTAAGGTAAGAGACTGACTGTCAGAAAACAAACCTTGGATGTTTGATTAATCTTGAATATGAATGAGAATGCTACTAAAATCTCTAAATGAATAAAACGGGTTTAGGGATTCATTGTTTTATTTATGTGGATGATACCCATTTCAACATCTTGTTTGGTTGCCAAAATGCTTCAGATGCCACATAGGATAATTAATAATAAGAGCTAATTTAATACTTATTTTTCAGGGGTTAATGTAAGACATTGTTTTAATATTAGACAGAGTATTATAGATTTTACACTTTTAATAGAGGTCTTTCGAATAGCATGAGTGGAATAAGTTGCCTCTCGATATCAAGTTTTCTAACAAATATTACTGGCTTTAGGTAAAAGATTGCTTTTAGACAAGCCACTCTTTAAAATTATTAGTTCTCCAATGTTGTCACCTTTTGGTGAAATCTGAAGCCAAGTCTTGTCATTTAGCCTTTGTGATTCATAAAGAGTTTGAGCACAGTGGATGGAGATCTTCATCCAAAATGTTACAATATATTAATGTCAACACAACCCTAGTAAAAAACTAATAGATTTTAAAAAAAAAATGCATTTATTTTATACTAAGTATAGTTCAAGTCTATTAACATATTAACTGACATATCGTTTGAGACTTACTGATATAAACATTTTATTTAAACTTGTGCACAATGCACATTTCTTAAAATTAAGCCTAAAATAGGTTTTAATGTCACTATTGATGATGATTGTATGATTTTTAAATAATATCAGTCTTTAAATGCAAAATATTTAAAGTGTACTTGCAATAGTTTCACTTAAGCACAATCAAATATATTTAAGTATATCTTTAGTGGGACTTCAGCAGTTCTTTCGTACAATTAAAGTGCATAAAGTACAAAATTATTTGTTCCAATTTAGCAAACTTTAAATATACCAGCTTAGTATACTAAAAGTACAACTGCAGTATATTTTTATTAATACATAATATGTCAATGTATTGGTAGTATACTTAGTATGAAATAAATGTATTTTAAATACATTTTAGTACATTTATTTTTTACTAGGGAACACTGAAGGGTTTTAGCATTTAATATGTCTTAATATGTCAACATACAGCCATTATTGTAAAAATAGCTGGCAACAAAAGTGAGCACACCCTAAGTGATAACAGCAGTATGTTGTTTAACCATGCAAAGCCACATGTCCTATTCATCATGTTTATGTTTTTGTCTGCTTGACAGGACCATACAAACGTGTGTATCTTGTATTAGAGCAGTTAAAATTAGGTGCTTTAAGTACAATTCTCTCATACTGACCACTGGATGTTCAACATGGCATCTCATGGCAAAGAACTCTCTGAGGATTTGAGAATTTGAATTGTTGCTCTCCACAAAGATGGCCAAGGCTATTAGAGGTTCAGGGTTTCATTCGGAACCTTGTTTCAAAAAACAGATGCATGAGTGCTGCCAGCATTGCTTTAAAGGTTGCAGAAGTAGGTCAGCTTGTCAGTGCTCAGACCATACGCCGCACACTGCAACAAGTCAGTTTGCATAGGCGTCGTCCCAGAAGGAAGCCTCATCTGAAGCTAGCTCACAAGAAAGCCCACAAACAGTTTGCTGAAGACAACCTGTCCGAGTGCATGAATTACTGGAAGCATGTCCTGTGGTCTGATGAGACTATAAGATAAACTTGTTTGGCTCAGATGGTGTCCAGAATGTGTGGTGATGCCCTGGTGAGGAGTACCAAGAAAATTGTGTCTTGTCTACAGTCAAGTATGGTGGTGGTAGCATCATGGTCTGGGGCTGCATGAGTGCTGCTGGTTCTGGGGAGCTGCAGTTCATTGAGGGAAACATGGATTCCATTATGTACTGTACAATTTGAAGCAAAACATGATGCCTTCCCTCCAGAAACTAGGCAGAATGGCAGTTTTCCAACATGATAACGATCCCAAACACACCACCAAGATGACAACTGCCTTGCTGAGGAAGCTGAAGGTGAAGGTGATGGGGTGACCAAGTATGTCTCCAGACCTGAGCCCTATTAAGCACCTGTGGGGCATCCTCAAGTGGAACGTGGAGAAGCACCATGTGTCTAACGTCCAGAGGATCCCAGCAACAACCTGTGCAGCTTTGGTCAGTTTCATGCCCAGGATGATTAAGGCAGTGCCAGATAACAATGGTGCTAACACAATATATTGACACTTTGGACAAGTTCACTTAGGGTGTACTCACTTTTGTTGCCAGCTATTTTAACAATAATGGCAGTATGCTGAGTAATTTTCAGAGGACAGTAAATCTATGCTGCTATACTAGCTGCACATTGACTACTCTAAAATATATCCAAGTTTCATTTCTATAGTATTGTCTCTTGAGAAGATATACTAAAATGGTTGCTGAAATGTGAGGGATGTACTCATTTTTGTGAGATACTGTATATTCATTTAAATGTCTGTTTTTTGTGAAAATTATGCACTGTAAAATCTGTTTCAAAGATACAGTGCGTTAAGGTGCAGCTGAGCTTTTTGTTGTGTCCAAGTATGTTATATTTATGATTATTAGATACAAAATATGTGCCAGACTGATTTGATGCAGGATTCATTCTTAAGAATCTAGAATTGGCTTTAATAATGTATGCGCTAACTTTGGTTCAAATTTATGTAATTGGTTTTGATGACACTGCAGTAAATTAAAGTCACTATTCTATAAATTAATGCGGGGTGATTCAGTGGTTCATTATAAACCGTCTTATATCAGGATTTGAACTCGGCCCTATGCGTACTATACAATTACATCACTATCATGACTCACAAAAGAAGTGACAACTGTCTCTGATGCCACCTCAAAATCTGTAGATGCATGATGCCTTTGCGGCTGATTAGCTGTCTGGACTCTTACTCTTAATGGCACATGTGAAATGACCGGTTTGTGGGGACAGGGCCGTTCGGTAACAGGCGGATGGCTGAGCCTCTCTGAGGTGGTGTGGCACTCTGGGTCGTGGGCAGTGTCTCGGTGGAAATGGGTCACCAGGCGCTGAGTTTTGTATCTCTGAAGCTTTCTGTCATGGCCGTTTTCTCCCCACTGAGGTTTAGGTCTGCGTCCTGCTCCCTCACTCCCTGAGAAATGACCTACGCTGTACTGATGGAAAAACAGTGTTTTCAAGTTATATGTTATTGCAACATTTTTTCGTTGATACCATGTGAATACCATTGTAAATGAACATGGTATTCACCCAGTATCATTATATATATCAAAGTACCATGGCATTACTGTAAGACGCCACTGTGCTTGTTTGTGAGAGCGGTGTCTAGCCAGTGTCTATTGTACCCATTATATTTTTTGGGAAAATGTCAGAGATAGAGAAAATAACAGCGTAATGGCGTGTAATGACATGAGGAGGAGTGAATAATGATACAATTTTCATTTGCTGAAGCCAAAGATGGTAGAGCATATCTCTGAAACAGATATAAACATGTTGGTCTTACATCACCAGACGGCTTTTCCATCTCTTCAGCGTCTTTCTCCGGGTTGGAGCTGTGGCCATATCCACCAGCAGTGAGAGGAAACAAGTTGAGTCCTGACAGACGGTCCTTTCCTGTGACCCAGCGCAGTCCGGGAATAGGCCAGCCGTGGCTGCTGTTATTCGCTGAGGTTTTAGCAGCTCTGCACCCCTATAGATGAGGCAGGAACAGAAGTGATGAAATACACTCAGCTGTTTGCTCTTCAAATATGTCACCTTTACACAAACTGTAAGATTGAAACTGAAGGGTACATATCTCATTAACGCAAAAACTGAAGGCGTTTTTTTTTTTTTTTTTTTTTTCTCCACAACACAAAGCTGAGTTTGCTTTTACAATATGCTAAACAACACCAATGTTTAACTAGATGTGTAAAGTTTAAGGACAAACTTTTGGCATGCTGGCTTGACAAAGACTGACCGGAAAGTATGATAGAAAGTGACCTCAATAAACAATGAAGACCCAAGAGATCATAATATCTGAGAGCAATGATGGCTTTCTTTAGCCTGTTGCTAATATGTTTCTAGCATGTTTTAACACTTTGCTAACACAGATAGACAGATAGATTGGTAATTGCTGTATACACTGTATTAAACCTCTGGTATTGTTCATTTGGGGGTCACACTTGTGTTGTTCGCGGTCCAAAGTGACTGAACACCTGATTTTCAGTAAAATCAATTTAATATATTTTTGTTCCATAATATTTGTTCCTTTTTATTTTGTAATTTGAGAGAATTTCATGGTACTAATTGATATTTATGCAATAATTATGATGCATTTTTTACCATTAATACAAAAAAAAAAAATGATTTTTATATTATTTCTTTTATTTTGGCAACATTTCATGTTAAAATAGAGAAAATACCTTTAAAATCAAATTTTTGAAGTCCAATTAGTGCCATCTGGTGGGAGTAAAAAAAAGAAAAAAGAAAAACAACTGCAATTTCATTCAATTCTCTAGTGGTTTTTAGACATAAAGATATTTCTGTTAAGTTGTGGATTTAGATATATATTTAGACATTCTCAAAAACAACTTTTTGAAAAGGTTTAGATTTAGATTTTTTTTGTTGTTGTTTAAAATTTTGGTTTGAAATGTTAGTTCTTGCATTAATTTTACTACAGTCATTTTGTTACACATTACAAAATTCAACAAAAATGTAACAGAAATGAACAGGAATGCTTTATCAGAGGTTAATCAATCTGATTTCAATCTCTTAGTTGAGTCTTCTGGCTCAATTTTACCATATTGTTACAGCCACACCAGTTCATTTATGTCTATACAAAGTGTGTTGTGTGTTTAAGTTTGTGTGTGAGTTTTGTACTCTTGATGTTTTAGTGTGTCTGTGTTATTACTGCTTTGTAACACTAGTTGATATATGTGTGTCTATGGGAGGCTGGGGGGTGGGTGAAGTGTGTCTAGTTCGCACTCTTGATATTTTAGTGTCACCCCTTCATTGCTGTGCACCTTTTTTCTACATCGTGAAAGATTTGTAGATTGTACACACAAAAAATTCTCTGTATTTTAGTATTTTTGCTGTCATTTTTGACCACGAACAACACAAGTGTGACTTTTTTTTTACGACCATTTAACTTTTTCGAAACAAGTCCACATTTATATATATAAGTCACTGGATTTCATTACTATTCCGATGAAGTATCGTTTTTTTTTTTATTCTAAACATTTTTTCTTTATTAAATGACCAAACAATACCAGAAGCTTTACAGTTTACAGGTTTACAGCCAATTCTGATTAATAACTTGTTTCTTATTTGCATGCATATTAGGATAGTGGCTGTTTATTAGTATAATGCACGTATTATGCCTTATTCTGCATGACCTAAACTTAACAACTACTTTGTAATGTGTCTCTGTAAAGTCATATATTGTTAATTCTGACATTTTAACAGTCAATTTTGACCATTTAGACCTGTTTACTGTTTTTTAATTTTTTAACTAGTCATTTGTACCTGCAAACATGTAGGTGTAATTAATTATTAGTTGAGAATATATGGAACCTGCAACAGTTAAAAACCAACATTCTGCTAGTATGTTTTTAGTACATATCTAGTACAGCATGCTGCTAGCATAAAAAGTTTCAGCACATTGCGAGCATGTCATAAGGCAGTAGAAGAATAACCAACATATTGAACAGTTAAATGTTTCAGTAATAGCAATTCAGTTTGAATTCAGTTCACTACAGAGACCTTTCTGAGTCCCTCTGCTTTTGAATATATGTGACCCAGGACCACAAAACCAGTCATAAGGTTAAATTTTACAAAACAGGGGTGTATACGTCATATGAACGCTCAATAAATAAGCTTTTTTATTGATGTATGGTTTGTTAGGATAGGACAATATTTGGCCGAGATACATCTATTTGAAAATCTGGAATCTGAGGGGGCAAAAAAATCAAAATACTGAGAAAATCACCTTTAAAGTTCTCCAAATTAAGTTCTTAACAATGCATATTACTAATAAAAAATTACATTTTGATATATTTATAGTAGGAATTTTACAAAAAAAATCTTCATGGAACATGATCTTTACTTAATTTCCTAATGATTTTTGGCATAAAAGAAAAATCAATAATTTTGACCCATACAATGTATTTTTGGCTATTGCTACAAATATACCCCAGCGACTGAAGACTGGTTTTGTGGTCCAGGGTCACATATTTCAGATCATTATCATTCATAAACAAAACTAATTAAATGTGGTGTCTTTTATCATATTGCCATTGCCTTAAAATCACCATAGGCTAATGTCCAGTCTTGAGGGGCCTTTTGATTTATTTAATTTCCTTTCTAAGAAACATCACTCGTTTCTGTCTACAGTCCAAATGATCAGGTTACCTTAGTGACCAGAAAGCACTCAATCTCCATCATTACTTGCCAATTAAGCTCTATTGAGACCGCAGCTGCCTCACTAATTAAGTGGATGAAGAAGCATGACAAGCACAATTGTCTGAGCACTCAAACAGGCTCGCTAGGTTTTGTGCTTTTGTGAAATTTCTAATTGAGTGCATGTAGCTAGGATACATGTTTTGGTACATGTTACAGTTGAGTCTTTAGCATGTTCATGCATTTCTGAAAGGTCTCATAAACAGAATGATTAATTTCTTAAAATATATCAGGCATCCAATTGCAACAATAGTAATTAGTTTTAAAAAAGATATCCATAGCCAATTTAACACTTTGTACCTTTAGTTCGTTTTTACGTTCTTGTTTGTTTCCAGATAGGTAGTGTAGGATTGATTTCAAATACAGTGGTTCTGCAGGGGTGCAAAAAAGGCAGCAGACTACTATCATCTGGTATGGGATGCTGAAACTTTAGACTGACTTCACCACTAAGATCCAGACACCTGTATTATTAGAGAAAAAAAAATTGAATGCCCCATTATGACACTCTTCTCCATCGTTTGTTCAGTGCTGAGTGATTGTGATTTTGTAGAAATTGCAGTCTCAACTTGTCTTTAGAGGCCAAACTGCTCAATGCTAAATAAAACACTTTTATGCTGATATGCCTGGGGTCTTAAAGATTTTCAAAATCCTCCATTTTTAGTTTTCTTCCTGACCATAGATGACTAAATGTAATCTCAATCTCATTTATCTTAAACATTCATCTCTAAACTATTTTAATGTAATAATTATTATAATTCAGAGATTCAAATATATTCATTCATTATAATGTCAACTGGAATCTTTTAATCATATTATGACATCCCATCAATTCAGGAAAAGTTAAATCAATTCATAGAGCAATTCATTAGTGTAATTCAGACCAGATTTTTGTTATTTAATATGGCTGTATTTATCTAATTATTAACAAAAGTGTCTATACTCCTGGCAAAAATGATGGAATCGCTACTCTTAGAAGATTTACTTCATAACAAAAAAAAAAAAAAAAACAATCACAGATATGGCACAAAAATGTTTTGTTAATTATTCAATACTCTGGTTATGTGAAACATACCTCAAACTAATAAAATTAAAATAGTTGAATTAATGGAAAATTATTTTCCATATCAAGTACAGCAAAAAAAATATGGAATCATTCAATGTTGAGGGAAAAAAAAACAGAATCAGCTTGTAATTTTTATTTCTAAAAACAAATATCTAAACATATCTAAAATGCTAATTAGCCAGCAGTTAAAAGAGAGTACTTTCAGACCTTAACAAGCTGTTGAACGTGGCCAATTGTAAGGAAACATGGCCCCAACAAGAAATCTGTCAGTTGAAATGATGGAAAGGATTATAAAACTCAGTCAAGATGGAAATCCATCATGGAGTGTGGCAAAAAAAAAAGTTGGGTTTTCCCAATCAATTCCGAAAACATACAGGCAGACCAAGGAAGACATCTAAGCATCAAGATAGAAAATGCACAACAAAACAAATGAATAACAAATGAGTCGATGTGTGAGACAGAACTGTAAGAAACCGGCTGAATGAAATGAGATTTGCATATAGAAAAATTAAATGAAAACCAGCTAAACAAAAGAAAACAAGATTAGTGGGCTGAAGAGAAGTCATGGAGTGTGGATGATTGGATGAAAGTGATATTCAGTGATGAATCACAAATCTGCAATGGACAAGGAGATGATGCTGGAACTTTTGTCTTGTGCCATTCTAATGAAATGTATAAAGATGACTGCCTGAAGAAAACGATCAAATTTTCCAACTCATTTCTAATATGGGGTTGTCATGCATGTCAGGGAAAAGACCAGGAGAAATGGCTATACTTACAGCAACAGTCAATTCACAGGTTTACACTGAAACTTTGGACACTTTTCTCATTCCATCAATAGAAAAGAAGTTAAATTAAGAGTTTAATTTCATTTGTTTGAGGTATGTTTCACATTACCAGAGTGTTGGATTATTAAACAAAAATAGTTTTGTGTCATATCTGTGCTTCTTTTGTTTGCTATGAAGTAAAAAATTTAGGTGAACAACAAAGTGTGGTGATTCTATAATTTTTGCCAGGGGTTGTAGAATATTTTATATTATTTAAAAAAATAAATAAAGACTTAAAGGGATAGTTCAACCAAAAATTTAAATTTGATGTTAATGTGCTTAACCCCAGGGCATACAAGATGTAGGTGACTTTGTTTCTGCAGTAGAACACAAACGAAGATTTTTAACTCAAACTGCTGCAGTCTGTCAGTCATATAATGGCAGTCAATGGTTACCAAATCTTTAAGACTAAAAAAACATACACAGACAAAACCAAATTAAACCCTGCAGCTCGTGACGATACATTGAGGACGCATAACGATCGGTCTGCGCAAGAAACTGAACAGTATTTATATCATTATTCGCCTTTGATCCACTGGAACGTTCAACTGTTCTGAGCGCGTTTCACAACAGGCGGCACATGATGCATCAACGTGATCTGCCATAGTAGATGCACACACGGAAGCGATTTGTCGCACGCATACGTCACTCATTGTTTACACATTGGCCTCTCAAAATTGTAATTACTTGTGCTTACCCTGATTCTGGCAACAGATTAAAAAAAAACTAAAAAATATGTTTCCATGTGCGAACTTATCTGGGAGCGTTGACTTTTTACAGACTACATTGCCAAAGCACGTTGAAGCATCACGCGCCACATGGTTTTGTCGGTGTATGTTTTTATATCGTTTAAGTCTTAAAGATTTGGTAACCATTGACTGCCATTATATGACTGACAGACTGCAACGGTTTGAGTTAAAAATCTTTGTTTGTGTTCTACTGAAGAAACAAAGTCACCTACATCTCGGATGCCCTGGGGGTAAGCAGATAAACATCAAATTTTCATTTTCAGGTGAATGATCCCTTTAATTAAAATAACATTAAATATTCATATTGTTTCCATTCATTTCTTATTTTATTAATTACCCTCTACCTTCTAAAGTTGATCTGTAAATACATAATTAAGCAGTAAATTCAAATGGTTCTGAAAGAGGGCATCTTATTCTATTTGTGTGACTATTTGGTTTTTTTTTTTCTAGAAATTCATCAGTCAGTGTTTTTTTTTTTTTTAGAGAGAGAGAGAGAGACACAGAGAGAGAATTATTACCTATTCCATGCAGTTCTGTTTTGGAAAAAGTCAAATAAAATCATGCACCCTACTGCACATCAAGAGGACAAGCACATCACAGTCTCTACAGACTGTAGCTCAGCTAGAACTGAGCAGTAAACACCAGTTTCAACTCTAATGGTGAAGAGAAAACTGCATTTGGCTTTTAGACAGTTTCAAAGAATTGCTGCTACGCTGTTAAATAAGATGACAAGAGTAGAATGGGCAAAAGAACTTGGACATCAGACAACAAATGATTATCAAAACAGTATTACGGATGGATGAATCTTCAGCTGTGAGAAATGTCCTGCAATCGCACCTTTGGACGGAGTTACACAAAAGATGTGATGAAACCTCTCCTGAATATCATTATTATAGTAATTGTAAGTTCGACACAACTGTCATTGTGTGTGTGTGTGTGTGTGTGTGTGTGTGTGTGTGTGTGTGTGAGGTTTCTAGCATGGACTAGAACAGATCATTTATTTGAAAGAGAAGTAATCTGTAACATTCTCAATGTCCTAATAGTAAATTGAATGCATCCTTTTGAACAGAAGTTTCCATTAATATGGAAATGTGGATATGGAATCACAAAATGAGCACCAGTAACCAATGTCATTTTCAATGGGTAAAATTATAGACCAACTTCCAAATCTTGTTCCATACACTCTTAAAAATAAAGGTGCTTCACGATAGAAGAACCTTTTCTGTCTAAATGGTTTCATAAAGAACCTTTAACATCTGAGGAACCTTTCCGTTTCACTAAAGTGTGCTTTTCTTTGTGTCAAAGAAGGTTCTTCAGATTATAAAAAAGAAAGAACTCTTTAAAGCACCTTTATTTTTAAGAGTGTATGTAGTGCTATTAATCTCTATTTATATACAGTAATGTCTCATGAAATAATACAGAAAAAAAGCAGATGCAAGCAGAGGAAATAGTGAGGCAACTGGGAGAAAACAAGCAAGGGTGGACAAACAGCAGACTGAAGCTTCAGATAATAAATCGATGATTAAAAAAAGAATAAGAATCATATAAAAATAAAATAAAAAGATAACAGCATAAAGGTTAGAAATTGCACGAGGGTGATTAAATAATGACAGAACTTTCATTTTAGGCCGAGTTATTCTTTTAACATTAATCCAAAAAGAACAAACGCAGTGGCAGGACATCTGTAGGCTTTCTGTTTAATATTAAATCTATGTATAAATAATGAATCATAACCTTTGCTTTCATGTAATCATTTTATTTCAGTGGTTAAAGTCATAAACGTACTGGCCCAGAAACAGCGCCTGCTTAAGATTGTTTTCTGTGCAGCTTCATTTACAAGAAATAATTACAAGATAAAAATCAACATTAAAAACCAAGTCTTTCTTAGAATACAAATGAAAACATACAATGTAAAATGAAGTCCATAGTGTACCATATATATATATATATAGTTAAAAAAAAAAAAAAAAAAAGCATTGATAGCATTTCTTGTAAAAGTGCTTTCTGGCACTTGGAGGGAAAACTGCTCACCTAAACCAAAGCAAAATATAAAAACTAACTACCCTTACCTTAATTACAAACGAGTTTTATTGTACCTGCTTTTAACAAAAAGCTGGAAGCACATTAGAACTGCAGCAGAAGTTGGCTTACTAAAGTAATATTAGCGTGGTAAAGCACAGTGCTGGTCTGTCGGACAGCCTTCGCCCTCTTCGGTCCACACGTCGGAGTGTTTCAGGTCACGTTCCTGAACAGCATTAGCCCTTTCATTAACTTCTAGTACACAAAAACGGTCTTTACACACATGGGTTATGAAGGAAAAACCTGACAAAGAAATACAAAGCTGCCCCCTCATGTTCAGATAAGAATTAATGACATAAAAAATTTGCCACTTTGTTCGAATGCTTTTGAATTCTGCAATTAAGTCCAAGCGATGGGAAAGTTCATTGATTAAGAAACTGGCTACACACTTTTTTTGTGTTTCTAAAATTTACACCACCTGAGCTGCCACACGTATATAAAAGTTTCAATATTCACAAGCAACTATACAATAATTTTTAAAATCAGTAGGTCCAAAAATGCCTGGGCTCCATGTGTCACCAAAAGAAAGAAAGAAAAGAAAAAAAAAAAGAAATGCACCCAGTGTTCGAAAATTAAAAAAATAGAGCATATATATATATATAAATTTCATATTTCTATATTAAAGATTCTGACATATTTATTCTAAGACTTGTAGTGCAACTACCTATTTTGTACGTCAAAGAAAACCAAAAGAAAAGCACTGGATTTGAAGAGTAAAAATGTGCATTCCTTTGCAGGTTATTGCTCTGGAGGTCTTTAGAAAAGAAGGCACCTTGTTGTGAGACTCATCCCTGACACGGGGCGGGAGCGGATGCAGTTATTAGCAGGGCTGGAAAAAGGGCTCTGGTGGTCCCAGGAGAGCAAAGGGGTGGTCAGCCCCTGGGAGAAAACAGTGAGGAATGGCTCTGCGGGGGCTTCGGGGAGAGACACATTGGGTAAGAGACATCTCGGAGTTAAAGCGGTCACACAGACGTGGTCACTCGGTCCACAGCATTATTGACCTCGTTTTTGTTGGAATCCAGGCCTTTGGCGGCGTTCATGTCCTTTCGGATGCTCTCAGCCACCTTCTTCATGTTCTTCAGCTCGCCGGGGTGTGGCGTAGCTCGGCGCAACAGTGTTCTCTGAGAAACAGAAAGAAAAAGAACAATGGAGGAGGCCATTCAATGCACCTTTTCATGTTATGACACTCTTCAAAGCATTTTAAGACCTCATGAAAGGTATTTTTGATTGAAAAGATGGTTGAGGTGGGACACACTAAAGAGCTTTACCTTCGTCTGGTGGTGAGAAGGCAACATACTACCATAAACTCTTGCTTTTTGCTCTTTCTAAAGTTTGTTTACATGTTCTTGACTCATTTGATCAAACTTCCAACAGTTGTTTAATTTTCAAGATGATGGAAAGCATGATGAGCTCACGCCACACAACACAGCATACTGTGTTTGAAATGTGGGCCTGTCCCAATACAGGAAGTAAACATGCGAAACAGAAAAATGCCAACGCACACTAGTGTATTCAGGAAGTCAAGGAAAACTTTACAGTGCAAGTTAAATTAATTATATATTACAGATAATTTGGTAGTATCATTTTTGTCCACATTGTAAATGTTTGCAAAAAATGTCAATGTCTGTTTTTTAATCACTTAATTAGCCCATTTAATCCCACCGGTCACAATTTTGACCGTAAAAAAAGATCAGCTCTAAGTACTGACTGATGTTTTAGTGCACTTCCTACAAATATGAAAAAAATAAAGGGTCTCAATTAAATATGTGCAGTTTCACATGGTTAGTGCACATTGTCACATGAGCAGAGCGGTTTATTTCCTGTTTGCACCATGAGGTTACACCATGATGATGCATCAAAGCTCCAAAACATCAAGGCTAGAAAAGTATGTTAACAAAGATTTTTGGTACACATTATCTCTAAGGTGTCTAGTATTAATATATAAATTCACATATATTCAGTTGTGTTGAGTGTGGTCATAGGATGAGTAAACATGTTGACGGTCACAATTGTGAGCGGTGGGATAACAGTGAACTTAGGCATACAATATAAATACAATGCAGTTGTTAGTGAAGATAGCACTAAAATGTTGCAATAAAATCTTGTACTAAATCAAAAGTTCTAATGTTACAAATTAGTTACAATATTGATGTTGCAATACTGGTAGCACTAATATAACAATTTGATGATATATGTTACAATAAAGTAACAATTTTGAAATACATTGATGATTATATTTTTTGTCTTTTATGCATAATAGTAACCCCTAGAATGTGATCAAACAGTTTAAAATAGCTGGGCCAAGATATATAACCTTTTTTTTCATGACTGCAGAAATATGTTAATTTAGTATACACCTTATTCCACCGGTCACAATAGTGACCGACTATAATACGCCATTTTTCCAAAACAATTTTCAAAAAAGAATTATTGATAATTTACTAATAAGTTTGATAAGTTACTAATGGCACATGATTTGGATATTTTCATGTCTGGGAAAAATTTGGGATTAAACGGTAGAAGCACCACAGTTGTATCGCGTTACATACAGACTACTGACATTTAGAAGTTTATTTTTTAACAACAAAGTACTGAACTAATTCAAGAACTAATTGAACTATGGCCTAGTCCTGGCTTAGTCTAAGCCCTATTATTTAAAGACAGCATGTTAATTCCAGTTCTAATTTTATTAGGGAGAAAAAATGTACATGCCCCTGCAAACAAGGTGTATATCTGTTAAAGGTCAGTTTGAGGTCATCTATAGATCTACAGATGTGGAATATAAACCAAAACACCACTAAAAAGGCACCCAGTACATCACTTTTACAAAACTCATATAATACATTTAGCAGAGCCTCCTTCTTCCTCACCTCTTCGTCATCCTCATCATCATCGTCCTCCAAGAAACGAATGGTGCTCATTCTGTTTGTGGCTTTGTCATCCCAGGTGTCATCCAGCATGCCGCCCTCCACCAGACTCTCCAGAGCACCACAGCGGGCAAGGTTATCGGAACCTAAACAGCATAAATATACATTCATTTTTTACATACGTGCGTTAAACATATTCCCTTATCTATTAGCAGTTCAGAAAAATAATTATTGCATTTACTGTAGTTTCCATAGAAGCACACTGGGGAGTTAAGTAAAAGAGTGCTGTGAGATCACACTTTCAAATCCAGTCTTAGTCACGGGCTTACTGAGAAACAATCTCCCCTCTGTCTCTCCCTCCCTTATCCACCCTGTCCCGCCCAGCATGACCTGACCTCCAACACATCCAAACACATCAGCTCTGTGAAGTGATGACTAAACAAAGACTTCAAGAGTCCAAATAAGTAATGTTACAATATATGCTGATTTAGTGCTCAATTATTTATTACTAATGCTCAGTAATGGTTGTTATTATCATCAATGTTAAAACAGTTCTACTGCATAATATTTTTGTGGAAACAATATCTTGAATAGAATGTAGGGCTGCCCCTAAATAGTCGATGAGAAGAGGCTTGGTCAACCAAAATTGTATTAGCCGCTTAGTCGCAGAAAAAAAAACATCTGTGACGAACAGATGTCACTTGCACTGAAAATACTCTTTCATTTTTAGTCATACAGATAAAGAAAAAGACATCTCTCGAATCTGTAAAGACTCTACGGTTATTTATGTGAACTCAAAACAACAACGAAACGTTGTGCTTTTGTAAAATAATTAGAGCAAACAGGATGCGCTTTCTACCGTCTCGGTCTCAGTGAACTTGAGTGCGAAACGTTGAAACTCTGTGTATAGTTGCCTTACAGACATGAGAAATATATTTATAGAGAGCGAAATATCTACTTTCAAATGAACCAATTCAAATAGAAAATAAATACTCTCAGGTTATGTAATCTGCATGAAACATAGTTTCCTTGCTGTTTTCCCCTGACACATTCATAATTATATCTGCCGGCAAGCTGTTTTTGAGTGCGCTTAAGTGCTTATTAGGCTATGCAGGCAATTAAAGACTTAAAGACAATTATTTAGATTTATATGGTTTATTAACAAACTTGCGACTAATAGTCAACTAATGCTCAAAACGAACGACTACTAGTCGACCAGAAACATCTTTAGTCAAGGGCAGCCCTAATAGAATGTTCAACGAACAGCATTTATTTGAAATAGAATTTTTGTTGTTGTTTTTTTAAATAAATGTCTTCACTGTCACTTTTGATCAATTTAATAAATCCTTGCTGTATATTATTTTCATTAATTTGTTTAGAATCTTAATAATCTAGTAGTGTATCACAATGTCCTGTTTTCAGTCAACACTGATAATAATAATTATGAAATAAGGTTTTTCTTAATATAAATCTTGATAAATGTTTCTGATTATATAAATGTTTCTTAAGCAGCAAATCAGCATATTAGAATGATTTTTGAAGGATCATGTGACACTAAAGGCTGGCATAAGGATGCAGAAAATTCAGCAATTCCACTGCATGAATAAATGCTATCACTAACATAGAAAACTGTTTTTCATCAAAAATGTGCATAGAAGACTCTCTCTCACACATACATATATAGTAAAACAAGTTTAACAAAGAAACTGAACTGTAACTCCTGTCATGGAATATGGCACATACAAAACTTCACAGTGACCCCTAGTTACATCAATGAAAGAGAAATTCAAGACTTCACAAAATAAAAGCTTCAATTGCTTTTAGGATAAGACACGGCTGTGGGAGGAGGCCGTGTGTGGCAACATCTAAGGCCGAGCTGAGCTCAGAGGAGATAAGCCTCTTTAGCCGTCCAATCCGCTGGCGGTATGTAGAAAGCAGCACATGAGTGTGAAGAAAGGCCAGAGGAAGCTCAGTGATATCAAGACCTCATCTGTACAGATGCCCTGCTACACCTATACGTTCTCTCAACTCAATATACACATCAGAGTCTGATCGAATCATACGGGCGTGTTGAGCCGCAGATAAATCCCACAGGACCGCCGCAAGATTAAGGCAGAGCAGATACCGGATGTTATCAGAATATTACACTAAAAAAAAAAGTCTGATTATGCCCAGAATCTCCTTGCAGATAAACTCTGCAGAATCATGACACAAGTGTGCACTGCCTATCCATGCCTCGAAAGTGATATAGCGCTGGTTAGGACGGGAAAAAATCCATTTAGTTCTTAAAACCTTGATCTCCCTATAATACAGTTAAAATTGTATGTGCTATCATATTACGATTAGCTAACCTCTGCATGCATACTAAGTTCACACTATTATTTACTAGACTGATAAAAATGATTTTGTGGTGCAGTAAATAATACAGAAAAACATGTCATTTCTACATTAAATAATTGAGTTCAGGCAAGAATAAAAAAAAAAGAAATAAAAAAAGAGTTAATATTAGTACTCAATTTAAGCTTGTAGAATTTAAAATTTGAACTTAAGTATATTTTAGTTGGAATTGTTTGTTATTTTTACAAAGATTGTTTAAGTAAATATCAAAGTCATGATCCCATTGTTCCCTTCATGCACTTGGGCATTACTAATTAATCTTTTTTTTTTTTTTTTTTGCTGTTTTCGAGATGTATTTACACTGTTTTATGGTTGCTTTTGTTGTTAGGTTAAGTAACTTGCTGATTAGTAACATCTAGAGTTCATTTTCTACTTAAAATGACCCATTCATACTCAAAAACTATTCACTGATTGTTAACATCATTGTGTATCATGTGCAAGGTCTTTGTGTTAATTTGGTTAGTAACTACACTCTACTTATACTACTTATTCTACTTATAACCTTAAAAAAAAATAAGGAGCTGTCTACTTGCTTACATACATGTTTGTAAGTGAACCACATGCCTTAATGGCATTTTTTTCGTGCTATGATGTTTGAGTAAAGTTTACAAACCGTGGCTGAGTGAATTGTACTTGAGGACTGCAGAGTAAACTTAAAATAATTAAGTAAAAATAACTCTAACTACACGTTAAATTTACTTATTTCATTTGCTAATTTTACTTAACCTAGTTAAGCAGACTTTACTTTAAAAAAAATGTGCGTGCAAAAACTTGCCAAAAAAAAAATTAAGTAAATGTACTTGTTTTTTTTCAGCGTATAGCCGATATGATCTCTCAAGCATCATGTGACAATTCTAATACGCTGATTTATTACTAGAATTATCAATGTTGGATATAGTTGTGCTGCCAAATATTTTTTTGGAACCTGTGATTCTTTTTATGCAGGACTCTTTGATGAATAAAAAGTTAAAAAGAACAGCATTTATTCAAAATATAACTCTTTTCCAACAATGTAAATCTATGGTAACACTCTCTTTAAACAGAACGGTTTTCTAACAATATACAGTACTATCTTAAATAAATGCTGTTCTTTTTAACCTTTTATTGATCAAAGAATTCTGAAAAAAAACTTCTTTAAATAACAGTAAAAATCTTACTGATCCCAAACTTTTGAGCAGCAGTGTAAATAATGTAGACGTTATTAAAAGCATTTAAAAGCGTTCTTTTTCATGCTGACAAGTACACACTGCAAATTTTTAAGTGTGACAACCATACTAAAATGTGGGACTGAATCTGAAATTGTGATGTTTGACATTGTGATAACATTAAATCTTGCAGTATAAGCGCACCTGTCACTTGTTTTGTTACCCGCAATGTGTTTCTTTGGTTTTTATTATTTTCATTAGATTTTTTTTTAATGCAATGTTTACATAATTAAAAAATATTTGAAGGACACATGCTAATGTTTTAACATATTATTTACTTATAATTCCCCCCCCCCATAGTTAAATAAAAACATATATAATAATAATAATAATAAATAAATAAATAAAATGATGATATTAAATAATAAAATAACAATTTTACTGGTACTACTTTTGGTTTTGTGACAACACTAGTACACAACATATCAAATTCTTTTATTAAAAATATTCTTAAGCTTATCCTACATTGGTCTAGAAGCAGTTTTATGCTAAACTTCTGCCACATTTGACCCTCTCTACCGAACCCCCACTCGCCAAAAACAGAAACCCCAAAGCCCAGAACGTCTGACAGGAAGAGAGCACCAGGTCCTCTGATGTCCTGAAATCAGATTCGTCAGGCTGCCACAGAGACTGTTTGCTCTCTCAGCACACATTCACATATTTCAGGTAGAAGTGACATTTCCTGAACACTATTTCATGAAAAACCGCTAACAGGATATTTTAAGTGTCATCAGAGCTTTACCTTTGTTTTCTGATTCACAGGGCTGCTGAGGCAACAGTACACAGGTCAGAACCTTTTCTCCAGACTCTGGGTCCACGTCCGTCTGGAAGGTGAGCAGAGGTTGAGACTGGTTCTCTGACAGCCAGAGAGCTTTGAGTCGTAGAGTGGTCAGGGTCATGGGCAAGTACAGCAGCCTTCACAGAAACAGACAGAATATCATTTACAAGACGGCCTTCTGCCTCTCTTTAATGTTGTTACTGTACACTCTCAAAGCAGGACTTTTTTTGCATGTTCTCCCACTAGTACTAAAATATGGCAACTTTGTGTGTTTGACAGGCTTAATAAATAACAGGTTTACTAAATAATTTATTTGTTTATCATCTACCATTCTGACAATTTCCAAGTAAAAAAAGTATATTCAACAAAAAAAGGGGGGCATTGATGATTTTATCAATCTAAAATTCACCAGTTTTTGAAAAAGAGTGTTACATGACATAATGGAGACTGGTAGTTCTAAAGTAAGTGTGATTTGTGAAACTATTGACAAATGAGCATTATTTAAGAGAAAGACAAAATACGATCACAATATGGCATTTTTTCCATATAAAAAAACATATATACATATATATATATATACATACACATATATATATATATATATATATATATATATATATAATGATCATGCACATGAATTATGCACAATACAATGTGATTAGTTGAGACATTGTTGTATTAAAATAATAATAATAATAATAATAATAATAATAATAATTAGTTCAGTACAGTGGTTTTGTTCTGCAAATCACATTCACACTAATGCAGGTATAATTGAAGTCTATGGAGCAAGTGCACTAGAGAATTTTAAACCAGAAATACAGTATGTCACAAAAGTGAGTACAACCCTCACATTTCAGCAACCATTTTAATATATCTTCTCAAGGGACAATACTATAGAAATGAAACTTGGATATATTTTAGAGTAGTCAATGTGCAGCTAGTATAGCAGTATAGATTTACTGTCCTCTGAAAATAACTCAACATACAGCCATTATTGTCAACATAGCTGGCAACAAAACAGAGTAAGTGATAACAGCAGTACGTCGTTTAACCATGCAAAGCCACATGTCCTATTCATCATGTTTATAATTTTGTCTGCTTGACAGCAACATACAAATTTGTGTATCTTGTATTAGAGCAGTTCAGATTTGGTGCTTTGAGTACAATTCTCTCATACTGACCACTGGATGTTCAACATGGCATCTCATGGCAAAGAACTCTCTGAGGATTTGAGAATTAGAATTGTTGCTCTCCACAAAGATGGCCAAGGCTATTAGAGGTTCAGTAACACCCTGAAACCCAGTTACACTACAGTGGTCAGGGTCATACAGAGGTTTTACAAGATGGGTTCCATTCAGAACAGGCCTTGCAAGAGTCAATCAACAAAGTCGAGCACTCATTCTGTGCGTCAGGTGCAGAACCTAGCTTCAAAAAACAGATGCATGAGTGCTGCCAGCATTGCTTTAAAAGTTGCAGAAGTAGAAGGTCAGCTTGTCAGTGCTCAGACCATACGCCGCACACTGCAACAAGTTAGTGTTGGGCGATATGCTCAATTTTCATATCGTCCTATCGTCAGCCTGTGAGATCGCCGATACACGATACTATCGTGCTAATTTATTTAATAATATGTAAATGTGTCAACATGGGCGACATTAGGGGGGGGCAAGGGGGGGCAGTTGCCCCCCCTGTGGTTAGTCATGGAGTCCTCGACAGCCCCGCTGCAACTGCTTTAGCCAAGCTTAGGCTCGGTTGTACTTGGGAACTAGACGGTGCTATATAACCCTCAAACGAAAGCAAAGCAATTGAAGATCTGGCAAACTATCCAACGTGTTTTTGCAGCGTTGAGCAATGTAGCCAATCACAGACATATCTGTTGTTTCCGAACAGTCTTGTCAGAATTCACTCACTGCTGAAAGCGCCTGATCGGTTTTTATTAAGTGCCGTTTTGTGCGCTCGTGAATCATCTTGAGTGTAGACGCGATGTAAATAAAATATTAATTGTGTAGTTTAGAGAGCTTTATTAATTATAACGGAATTTTGTTAGATCTCTATGAAATTTTAGTGATAATAAGGGGAGCGTGCTTTGCACTTTCCAGGCTATAATCCATTTAGAATTTGTATGAAACTTTCGTTTTTCGGCACATGCAAGCTGATATGTTTTGGGAGTGACATTTGCATATTTACGCTGGGTTTATTCTCGAAATAACGGTGAAGCAATAGACGGGATAAAAATATATTTTCCCCTTCTCCCAAAACAACTTACTGTTTCAGCTAAGTTCAGTTTTGTATGTAATGGCAAAATGTTTATATTTAGTTTCGTTTTTTATTTAGCTAATTTAGAAAAACGCTTGGAGCATTTTTTATTCGTTAAATATATATATATTTACCGAACAGCGCCCAGCGGAAGACTGATCATAGTCTGTTTGATCAGTTTGCCTTCTCAAATCATCACAATTGCCTAAAATGAAATCTATAGATATAAAACAGTTCAAGTATAAAACAATGGTAGTTTAAACGTTACAAATAAATGTGCGCTATATGCGCATAGTTTGTGCAGAAAGTGGAAGCTAAAGCTTGCAGGACATCGAGGCACCAGCGCGATCACTTGCATTTTTTTCATTGGAAGCAATTTAAAATTATCCGTCATTTTTGCTCACAAACTACGAGTAATACATCGAAAAAAACGTTACAGCATTTTTATAAAACAAGGAAAACAAAAATTATGTGCTTTCTGCCGTCTGGTTCTTGAACAGGAGTGCTTAACAAAATGAAGCGAAATGCATGCCTCACAGACATAATAAATACATTTATAGAAAGCTTTAAATTATTACTTAACGAAATAAAACAAATCAAAAGCACAAACTCTTTCATGTAATCCGTAAAGATGAATTTCCCTCTAAAGGCGCGTCCAAAAAGGAGATTGCGACACTGACTCAGAATACACAAATTAATTAATAAATAATTCATTTATGTCCTTACTCTTTCCTCGACACATTCATTGTTATTTATTTTTGCCGGTGCTTGGGGCGAGTTTTAGCCTATTGTGTGCGCTTGAACGTGGATTCAGCTGCGCTAAAGCACACTAAACGGTGTCTGAGTCGGTCTCAAAAGTGAAAGCGAAAGTGAAGTTTCGTGTTGTTTCCACCAGCGCGGCATTTTTTTTCTTCACCATAATTGATGGATGTCTAAATTATGAAAATAAGGAGAAGCCTAAAACAGGCCCGATGCCGCCCCGGTCTGAACTATGACGTGAAAATTGGCCCGAAGCCGTAGCCCTGGGGTGTAAAAAAAAGTCAGGGCCCATCGGCCCGGGCTGAAGTGCAGCGCTTTAATTGACTGCTTTGCTGTGCTGCAATACCCTAGGGCACTGTTTTAATGCTTACATCTGATTTTTTTTTTCTTGCCCCCCCTGACTCAAGAGTCAAATGTCGCCCATGTGTGTCAATATGTAATAAATTCCTTATTCGTTTTGTAAGGGTAGTGCATGTGACTTGTGAAACAGTTGTGCGTGTACAGAGACGGTAGTTCTGTCTGAGAGGATCAAGTTTACTTTCGGTTTCATTCTCTGCTATCTTCACGGAGCGGTAAATGTGCGTGCTTGAATGCAAATTAATGTATCTTTCTTTACTCGTCATATTGCGATAATGTTACCGCTGTATGTCTGATCTTTGTCATCAGTTCATGTTATAGTTCAGTTCATATTGAATGTGGAGAAGCTATGTGCGTGTAATTCACGTGCTTATGTTTAGCGCCATTTTATCGCATCGTAAATCTAATGAACACATACAGATGTTACTGAGGTGAATGTTTATGTTTACTATATACAGACGGATTCTGATATATCGTATTTAACTCAGCCTAAACCACATTTTACTACCTCTGTTATCCTAATGACTGTCTACACTTAATCTATGTACACTGTATGATGAATAAATCTACACATTTTCACTGCACACATCTGCGGCGCGGCGCAGCCACTCTATGCTTGTGTTTATGCCGCGGCAACTTTCTGAAGCATCCTAGAACCGACTCTCCGCGCTGCATCGCTAAAGTTAGGTGCCTTTTTGACGGATAATAATAATAATCGTTTTACTATCGCCAAAGGCATCAGCAACAGGCGATATCGCCGACTATCGTCGATACACGATAGTAACGTCTATTGGCACAACCCTACTACAAGTCGGTTTGCATAGGCGTCATCCCAGTAGGAAGCCTCATCTGAAGCTGGCTCACAAGAAAGCCTGCAAACAGTTTGCTGAAGACAACCTGTCCAAGAGCATTAATTACTGGAAGCATGTCCTGTGGTCTGATGAGACTATAAGATAATCTTGTTTGGCTCAGATGGTGTCCAGCATGTGTGGTGATGCACTGGTGAGGAGTACCAAGAAAATTGTGTCTTGTCTACAGTCAAGTATGGTGGTGGTAGCATCATGGTCTGGGGCTGCATGAGTGCTGCTGGTTCTGGGGAGCTGCAGTTCATTGAGGGAAACATGGATTCCATTATGTACTGTACATTCTGAAGCAGAACATGATGCCTTCCCTCCAGTAACTAGGCCGAACGGTAGTTTACCAACATTATAACAACCCCACACACACCACAAAGATGCTGAGAAAGCTGAAGGTGAAGGTGATGGGGTGGCCAAGTATGTCTCCAGACCTGAATCCTATTAAGCACCTGTGGGGCATCCTCAAGTGAAAGGTGGAGAAGCACCATGTGTCTATAATCCAGCAGCTCCATGACGTCATTATAGTGGAGTGGAAGAGGATCCCAGCAATAACCTGTGCAGCTCTGGTCAATTCCATTCCCAGGATGATTAAGCCAGTGCCAGATAACAAAAGGTACTAACACGATATATTGACACTTTGGACAAGTTCACTTAGGGTGTACTCACGTTTGTTGCCAGCTATTTTAACAATAATGGCTGTATGTTGAGTTATTTTCAGAGGACAGTAAATCTATACTGCTATACAAGCTGCACATTGACTACTCTAAAATATATCAAAGTTTCATTTCTATAGTATTGTCCCTTGAGAAGATATACTAAAATGGTTGCTGAAATGTGAGGGGTGTACTCACATACTGTATATTAATACTACATTCAACAGCATAATATTTGAGCTGTAAAGTTCTGTGTACAAGGTGAATTAATTTCTGTATGCACTACTGACTGTGGGTAGAATTAAGCCCATCCCTCTCTTTTATCACTGTATGTACTATGCAAAAGTCCTACGGAGCTGATGTATTAAACATTGCAAACAAAGCTAGCAAATTAGCAAGTAAATGTTAAAGGGATTTCACATAAATAAAAATTCTATTCACACAAATGAATATTATAGGATGATTTGTGTGTGTGTGTCTTTTTAACTGAAAATGATTTTGTATGGAAAAAGGAAAGCAATGAAAACAAATCCTTTTCACCAAAACACTGACCCTTCAGTTAGTTCATAATGCGCAATTATATTTAATCCAAATCTCAAACATACTTTTGCAAAACCTCAATGGTTCTAATTGTAGTTTGAGCTTGTTTACCATACTTGATGTGCTCTATGTTTGCTGATCAATGTTTAAAGTTAAATCGGTTCATCATATAAAGCAATGATGTCTCTTTTGAAAATTTAAATTAAACCGCTGTAAACATACAACAACAACCAAAAAAAACTTGTTTTGAAGATGAATGAAAGTCTTATAAATTTAGAATGACATGAGGAAGGTTTGCAAACTGAGGGAGGAAGTTGTTTTCTGTTGTAATTGACAGATGTATTGAAGCAGGATCACTCCTTTACCCCATCAATGAGGCTGACTGTCACAAAAATTTGAGTGATACACACTCACTGATGTGTTTGATGTCTCATTCTACATCACAAATCCCCTGATGAGAAAACCTGGTTCAGACAAACCTGTTTCCAGACACGTCGAGCACGTGCAGCTCCGTAGCCTGCGAGAGCTCAGGAGGGATGCGTGTCAGACGGTTCTCTCTCACACACAGAACATTTAGACTGCAGCAGCCGCCGATCTGAGAAAAATGATAAAACAACATGAGCAAATTCCCCTGTGACCACTCCGGAAATCAGCACATTACCCTGCCACAGGAGAGCACAACATTAGTTCCACCAGCATATGAATATTTGCAAGAAAATTAATGAGAAGACAGAAAGTACTGAACAAAATGAACTGAACACATCTGCACTAAACAGCAAGTCAACCTTTCCTAAATAAGCAGTTTCAGTGACAGTAGACCAACAGGGCTAAAATTAGAAGCAATTAGAGGTGGTCTAAAGTAGAGTTAATGGGCAGCTAAAAGGCAATGAAAGCTCTCAAATGTAAGGGACTTTGGATTCCCATGGAGCGGACACAAAATATTTTACTTCAAGGTCTATCAATTTTGTAAAATACTAATGAAGAGGTATTAAACTGACTCCAGAGAGCAATTATTATTTTTATTTTGTTAAAAATAAGGCTGTACAGTAAATCACATTTTAATCACTTTTGCTTCTCTTGATTAATTACGCATAATCATCTGCAGTTTTGGCCAGCTGGTTATTCATCCTGATTATCGTTATTATTTTTGGGCACTTCTGTTGCAACGGGGTTATATTTTCCTATTAAAGGATATATTTTCTGCCCAGTGTTTTACTTAATTTTCCCAACTTGGGAAAACCATACACACACGCAGGTGCAATGAAAACCAGCAACAACATACTTGATAATGATGCTCAAACGAAAGCAAATACAGCCAGATTGTACTCCTTTACAAGGCCAATGTGCTACACTCTTAAAAATAAAGGCGCTTCACAATGCCATGGAAGAACCTTTTTTGTCTAAATGGTTCCATAAGGAACCTTTAACATCTGAAGAACCTTTCTGTTTCAAAGAAGGTTTGTGGTGAAGGAAGGTTTTTCAGATTATAAAAAGATAAGAATGAGATGGTTCTTTAAAGAACCTTTGAAAGAATTGTTATTTGTGGAAGCAAAAATGGTTCTTCTATGGCATCGCTGTGAAGAACCTTTTAAGCACCTTTATTTTTAAGAGTGTATTTGCTGCAAATAAATCTACGAAGAAACCTTCTCAGGTGATAAACTGTAATAAATCCAAACATTAATCTGGGCTATTTTGTTTGTGGCCACTAAAAAAAGTAACCAAGTGGTACCACTGTTGTCAAAATTAATTCTTGTCAGCATATTACACTTTATAGATTTACAATTTACAAAAATGACACTTAATGACACTTGTTCACACACACAAATTCCTTGTGTTCTCTTTCTGATTCTGAATTTTAAACGCTTTGGTTGAACATGCTCACTTATTGATCAAAAATTTGTTTTAATTAATAATTTTCAGTAAGGTGTACTCATTTTTGGAACACAACATGATATAACCACACATGCTGATGCACTTAAGACCAGCAAAAACATATTTGCTATTAATATTATGCTCAAATGAAAGTGGCTTCATTGTTTGTGGTCGCTAAATAAATACACCTATGCAAACTCTGCTACAGTACAGTAGTCTTATAGAAAGACTTGTATAGAAAATCTAAAAACGTTTCCATTACTTGTAACTATTGGAATTAATATTAGAAACCTTCACTGTTTTAACATCTAGTACAGTGGAGAGCAGACAGGAAGTGGATTGGGACAGAGGGTGTTTTCACACTTGGTCCTTTTCAGGGGTCTGGGTGCGGTTCGCGTGAATTTTGGCCCATATGTGAACACTCCAAATGACTCAGACCCCTCAGAAGCAAACCATACCGAGACCATCTCGGGAGGTGGTTTGAGTATGGTTTGCTTTTGGCTAAAGGTATGGTTCTCTAAAAACGTGAATTGTGAACACAAATCGGCCTGGGCTCACTTGGTTTTTCCATTCGCAAATATCAATGTTTAGTCATCAGATGTCTCCGTACAAATCAGCTGTTCAGAAGGCTGAAAAGTCATTTTATTTTTTTATTTTTTTTATTTTTTTTGAAAACCTGTAGATCTATCTGAGCTGTAAATCATGCTTTTACAGTCATTTTACAGTTTGATATGTTACCATAAATATTGTCCTTCACCACTCATACAGCATTAATTTTATCTGTGCAGTTCCTAAAAAGTAAAATTACATAATCAAAGAAAACAATTCAAACTAAATATTGCAAAGGTCTACAAAACTTATATTTTTGTGCAAAAGATAAAAACATCAACACTGAACTGGACTAGATCCAAAAAGTAACAGTCTGAACACAAAGAGGTCTGAGACACAATTACTGCTTAAGTGGACCAAAAAAGGATCAGAGTCCTCTTTCAGGAACAGCGACAGTGTGAACAAAGAAAACTGGGTCGTTTTCACTTGGTCCACTTTCACCACTGGTCTGGGTTTGGTTCTTTTAAAGAGGACTCAAATTTGGGTCACCTGAGGTGCTAATGCACTATATGTTGAAGTGCTACCCTTAGGCTATCAGCTTCGACTTGAGAAAAGTTTACCAGTTTTTACCTGTATAAAAATGTGTTAATTAAAAATGATGACTGTAATAAATTGTGATTAATAATGGTGATTATAACTAATAAGCATAATTATTTTGCTCAGTTTGTCATATCATTCAGCCCTACACTCGAAGAACTCAAGATGGCGGCGCGTGCACACGCAGGGGCTTCTCTCTCTCCCGACCAAACAGTGTTTTCGTGTTTTTCGTCCTGTAAGTCGCAGTGTTTTTGTACGTCTTCGTCACGTTTATCTGCCCTTAAGCGCGTTTATAGCCGAACATTTTTGCTCGATATCGGCAGAAACAAAGTTTTTAAGTTGAACTCTGTGGACGCTGAAGAGCTGAATGATCTGGGTCTGCTCCGGAGGCCTACTCAATCACCGACCCCCACCCCTGCACCTCGCCCACAATGGAGGTGCCTCAAGCGTTGTGAGAGGAAGCAGAAGAGGGGTAAGCGCGGAGGTATCCGAGCTAGGCTAGCGGCTAGCCCACACAAACCCGCTATCCCTTCCATCGTTCTGGCGAACGTACGCTCATTAGACAACAAACTGGACTACATCCAACTACTACGTTCATCTCAAAGGAATGTAAAGGACTGTTGTGTTTTTGTGTTCACGGAAACATGGCTCAGCGACAGTGTCCCGGACCGCGCCATTCAGCTCGACCAGCTGACATGCTATCGTGCCGACAGGGTTGTCGTCACGGGGGGTAAGACCTGCGGTGGCGGACTTTGTGTTTATATCAGTGACGCTTGGTGCCGCGATGCTGTTGTAGTCTGCAAATACTGCTCACCAGTGCTGGAATTTATGGTTATTAAGTGCCGGCCGTTCTACCTACCGAGGGAATATACAGCTATACTGCTGTGTGCTGTGTACATCCCTCCCACCTCCAACAACTACAGGAGTGAGGCACTATATGAACTATATCAGCACATCAGTGAGCAGCAAACAGCTCACCCCGATGCTTTTCTCATCGTGGCTGGGGATTTCAATCATGCAGACTTAAAGAGTGTGTTTCCAAAAATACAGCAACACATTGACTTTCCAACACGGGGAAATAACACACTGGACCTTGTTTACACCACCCAGAGAGGAGCTTACAAAGCTTTTCCCCTCCCCCACCTCGGCGCCTCTGATCACATCACTGTTATGCTAATGCCCTCTTACAGACCGCTTGTTAAAGTCACAAAACCGGTTCGTAAGCAGATACAAGTGTGGCCAGAGGGGTCTTCAGAGGTTTTACAGGACTGCTTTAACACCACAGACTGGAATATGTTTAAACAGGCTGCCACTTACAACAACACTGACCTCCAGGAGTACACAGAGACTGTTACAGCCTACATTAACAAATGCACTGAGGATGTAACAGTCACCAAAACCATTACTGTCCGTGCCAACCAAAAGCCATGGATGACAGGGGAGGTCTACAGGCTGCTGAAAGCTCGGAACGCACTCCCTGCTGAACGAGCTGAACACCTTCTTCGCTCGCTTTGAAGTGCAAAATAGCACCACAGCACAGAAGACCTCACCCCCTCCTGGTGACCAGGTGATGACTTTGTCCCCGGACAGTGTGAGGAGATCCCTCAGCAGGATCAACGCTCGCAAAGCTCCGGGTCCTGACAACATTCCTGGTCGTGTACTGAGAGACTGTGCAGTGGAACTCACTGATGTCTTCACAGACATCTTTAACATCTCACTCTCCCAGGCTGTCGTCCCCACCTGTTTCAAAGCAACCACGATCATTCCGGTGCCAAAAAAGTCATCTCCTTCCTGCTTTAATGACTACCGTCCAGTTGCACTTACTCCCATCCTCATGAAGTGCTTTGAACGGCTAGTCATGCAGCACATTAAGCCTGTCCTTCCCCCCTCACTGGACCCCTTCCAGTTTGCATATCGGCCCAACCGCTCGACCGATGATGCCATCTCCACTGCACTCCACTCAGCACTCACACACCTGGACAAAAAAGACTCATATGTCCGAATGCTGTTCATAGACTTCAGTTCAGCATTTAACACTATAATCCCACAACAGCTCACACAAAAACTGATCCAGCTGGGGCTCAACACCTCACTGTGTAACTGGCTGTTGGATTTCCTCACAGGAAGACCACAAGCAGTACGGGTCGGCAGTAACACATCCAGCACTATCATTCTGAACACGGGGGCACCTCAGGGATGTGTGCTGAGCCCCCTCCTCTTCACTCTGCTGACCCACGACTGCACTCCGTCACACAACTCCAACCTCTTCATCAAGTTTGCGGATGACACGACTGTGGTGGGTCTCATTAGCAACAAGGATGAGACAAACTACAGAAGCGAGGTGAGCCGCCTGGCCACGTGGTGCGGAGACAACAATATCTCTCTGAATGTGGAGAAGACGAAAGAGATTGTTGTTGACTTCAGGAGAGTGCACACTCAGCATGCTCCTCTGACCATAAACGGTGCATCTGTGGAGAGAGTGAGCAGCACCAAGTTCCTGGGTGTGCACATCACTGAGGATCTCTCCTGGACAAACAACACCACTGCACTGGCCAAGAAAGCACAGCAGCGTCTCTACTTCCTCCGCAAACTAAGAAGAGCGAGAGCACCAGCCCCCATCATGTACACATTTTACCGAGGAACCATCGAGAGCATCCTGTCTAGCTGCATCACTGTGTGGTTTGGAGCCTGCAATGCGTCCTGCCATAAAATTCTCCAACGCATAGTCAGAGCAGCTGAGAGAATCATTGGTGTCCCTCTCCCCTCCCTCCAAGGCATCTACAGCACACGTCTCACCAAAAAATCCCTCTGCATTGCAGCCGATCCCACCCACCCAATGCAAAGCTTCTTCAGCCTGCTGCCATCAGGGAGGAGACTGCGGAGTCTCCAGGCCAGGACCAGCAGACTGAAGGACGGCTTCACCCTTCAGGCTGTCAGGAAGCTCAACTCTCTCCCGGCTCTGCCCCCACTCCCCTCACTCCCCTCTTCTGCCCCACAACTTTCTGAACTCTAACACACACACACACACACACACACACACACTGACCTGCACCAGTCACTTTGTGCAGCATTGGTCTGCCAACTACCTCACACTATTCATAGACTGTAACAAGACTGCTCTGACACTTTTACACTTTACAAGCTCTGTTGCACTACATTGTTTACGTGGTTTGCACTCTCTACCATGTGCCCTTACTTGTATATTGTGTTTTTAATTTTATATATTATGTTTATTTGTATTTATTCATATTTTTTTAAATTCTACCTTTGTATTTAATGTTACTGTTTGTATTTAATGTTACTTGTATGCACCATGGGTCTGAGAGTAACGCAATTTCAATTCTCTGTATGTCCTGTACATGTGGCAGAATTGACAATAAAGTTGACTTTGACTACACTCTGACATAGCTTGAAGATGAAATGATATGAGAAGATGACATTTTGCTGGATTTTGCGTTGCCTTGTGTCCATTGAGTGAGGTCAGAGAGGTCACAGCTGAGCAAACGTTCTCAGAGAACAAGCTGCCTCATACAAAGCCATTGTTTAAACAAGACAATAGCATTCCTCAAATCTCGTTCAGCTGTCACCAGCGCCCGTCCTCACCCCACACACAGGAGAGTATGGAAGAGAAAAACCTTTAAGAATGAGAGAGAGGGTTTCTCAAGAACATAAGGCACTTGAGGGCTGTTGAAGATGACACAAGAGACAGAACAGTAACACAACAGGCTATGTGTTGGTTCGGGCATGCGTGCCACGGGCGACCCTACGCCAAGTACTGTAGTCATGTCACAGAAACACTCAGTATGCGGTTTGCACAGGTAGGCAAAGTCATGTGACGGGTGATGGCAGGTTATCCTGGGCCACCGACTGACCTAAGGTGCGGTTTCACCAAACTCAAACTGGATTTGCTGGTTGGGAAGTGTAAGGATTACCTTTCATTAGACCAATTATAGCAGCAGCAAGGCCACTATCAGATGAGTCAGCATGTAAACCAAAGCACTCATGACAGACACGCTCACACAGGAGGGAGATTTACTCGAGCCAACGCAAGTTTGAGCTGTTGCTCCAAGCAAGAAGCACAACAAAACGCTTTGAAAGCGTTTTAACAAATGAGGCAAAGTCTTACTGATTTAGCGCTCTGAATGCGAACATCTTAATTACAGGGTGTCTGCAGGGTTTAGTCAGTCAAATTTAAGATTTTTTAAGACCTTTTTATGACCATTTTGATTTAAATTTATGACCTACACGAACTATGAAAAATAACTTTTAAAGTCATTAGAATTCCTTTCAAGTTTTTTTATTTACTTGACAGCAACAAATTGTATACATTTTTCTTAAGGGTGACAAACTGAAGGCTCTTTCATGAAGTATCAACACAGGAACATCACTTAACAACTGTAAATTGTATTGACAAGTCCGTCAGTTCGTCAGTCAGTCAGTCAGTCAGTCTACATGTATCTGAGTTCGTCCGCCTTAACGGTGATCTCCTCCTCAACCTTTTTCAACTCCTTTTTTTTTCCTTGCTTGCCCGTCTGAGGGCGTTTGATTGGGCGCATCATCATCAAGCCATACCACGTTAAACGTACACTTTCCCATCGTGTAAAGTTAAATCAATCAATTAATAAGAACCATACGCTACATAAATGAGACAATACCTTCCGACAAACCGAGAATACACCAGTGAATACCGTCAGTGAGTGAAGCTCTTTGCGCGAGTTTCTGTGAAATATCCGCCGATAAGTCTATTTCCTGCACTGCCGCATTATGGACCTTGTAGTTCTGGAACACGATGTTCCCACACAGATTTCCTCAGATAGAACTACAGGCGAAACGAATGAATCCCGCTCCCAGCGTATTTTCTTGGTAGCACCATGAATGAACGAACATATACATTTAAGACGTGGCTAAATGTAATTTATGACCTTGTATGGAAAATCCGAACGTTTTTATGACCTTTTATGGCCTAAAATTCTTATTATGAAATTTATGACTTTTTATGACTTTTTATGACTCCGCGGAAACCCTGTAATTAAGCAAAGTGCTGTTCCTTAAAAGTCTTTTTAATCTAAAGGACACCACACTGTAAACTCTATAAAGCTGCACGCTTAAGGCTGTTCAAACTAGGGATGCACTGAAATAAAAAATTCTTGGCTGAAATTGAAGGAAATTACACACTGGGTCGAAGGCTGATTACCAAACATGTTTGTGTTTTTTTTTTTTCCATATGTGGCCCTGGACCACAAAACCAGTCTTAAGTCGCTGGGGTACATTTGTAGCAATAGCCAAAAATACATTGTATGGGTCAAAATTATTGATTTTTCTTTTATGCCAAAAATCATTAGGCAATTAAGTAAAGATTTTTTTGTAAAATTCCTACTATAAATATATCAAAATATAATGTTTGATTAGTAATATGCATTGTTAAGAACTTAATTTGGAGAACTTTAAAGGTGATTTTCTCAGTATTTTGATTTTTTGCATCCTCAGATTCCAGATTTTCAAATAGATGTACTGTATCTCGGCCAAATATTGTCCTAACAAACCATATATCAATAGAAAGCTTATTTATTGAGCTTTCATATGATGTATACATCTCAGTTTTGTAAAATGTAACCTTATGACTGGTTTTGTGGTCCAGGATCACATATATTTTGCCAATTTTTTTCACCATTGCATAAATTAAATAGCCAAAATGTACTTTACAGTTTTGTCTTGCTTTTCAAAAAATAAATAAACAAATAAAACAATTACAAAACAACAATTTAAAAATATTTACTGAACATTTTTAACATTCTAATAGGCATTACAGCCTAGCAACAAAGCACAATTTAACTTCAAATGAATAAGTTAGTAAAATCATATTCTTTGGCCATTTTTAAGACCTTGTTTTTGAATCAGGCATGTGTTTTTGTAAATCTACAAATAAATACAGCCTTGCTGAGCAAAGGAGAATGTTACAATAAATGTATTAATAGAGCTGTTGTAATGATTGATATCATTTTTGTCTTACTTTTTTATTTTATTTTACAGAACAACAGTAAAATTACAATACTAACATTTATGAATGTTGCCTTATATTGTGGCAGAAACCTGCAGGAGGACTTCAGTACTACTTTTTTGTTGACAGCAGCAGATTTATGAATGATTCTCATTACACAGATTTTCCTCACGCTTTGGAATCTGAACCCTGGCTAAGAAGCTTGTGCAGCGCTGTCAGAATAAATACAGTTGGTGCGTGTATTATACAACATAATGTTCTGTAGTTTATTTACTAATGGTTTAAGGCTACTTCATGATTTCAGTCATCATACAACCAGCAACAACCAGCCCTTTCTCTTCTCATGGAAGACATGCGATGCAGTACTGTCGGTGCTTGTAATGATTTTTGCGTCTTTCTCTGACAGTTATAAATGCTTCCACACTGCCGACATGTTTGCTGCATTAGAGTGCTCCTCTATTTGATCACATCACGTCATTGTTCAGTATAATTTATTCTGCCTTTTCGCTTATATTATTAACAGGGTTCGAATTACGGGGGAGCTAAGGGGAGCTCGGCTCCCCTGAAAAGGACCTGGGCTCCCCTGAGAGCCTACTTTGAGACATTTAGGGGGAGCTCTAAAACACTTTCCATTTTTTGTGTCGCATATAGATTTTGATTTTCTGTACATTAAGGTTCCTGAAATAAATGATGATATTAAAAATGTGTCAATGTTATGTGTTTATTCGCTTATTACATCACTATTTTCCGCTGTCTCCTGCTGTGACCATCCATGCGTGGCGGCGCTGCACTGAAATTACTATGTTTACGTCACCACTTGAACTTCTCACAGAGTTGGTATTTGAATGTTAGCTTAACCTTAAAGTAAGAAGTTACAAAGTAAAGTAACTTCTTACTTTACTTTGAAGTAAACGGTTTACTAAGTAAACAATAGGTTTACTGTAGACCTATTGTTTTAAATGCCCGAACATGCACCAAAAGCGTTAAAGTCAGTCAGGGAGGATCGGAAAATAGGGCTCCCCCGAAAGCCACTTTGTAATTCGAACCCTGATTATTAATTTCGGTTGCTAAACATTTGGTGCATCCCTAGTTCAAACTGCACTTGATTCCGATATCAAAAATGTGACATCTAGGAATAACATTCTGGATTGTGTTTTTGCAAGTAATGATCTGTTTAGACATTGTAGTCAATATACCAGCATCAGTTGCATAGTAGTGAGTAAAGCATCAACATGACAACAAGATAAATTAATGTAGAATCACTGTGGAAAACAATGAGTCAAAAACAGAAATTTATATCCACCGTGACTCATAATTTAACTAATTGGACTTAAGGGGTAAGGTGTGATTTGGAGTTAGAACATTATACATGCATTTAAGTATAATCATTTCTAACTTAATTTAATATATTTACTATTTATTAGCCAACTCTCAGCACAAAATAAGTAAATAAATAAATAAAAATAATTAAATATTTACAGTACTCAGCATAACAACCTCTAAACGAATACAAATTATTTAATTACCTCCCTACTAAGCACTACTACACTTCATGGAAAGATGGCAAAATATATATGTAGTAAACATGTTCTTAGTAAAAACTGAGAAATATATGTCATTAATATCTGTAACATAAGTTAGCCAAGTTTGTTTAAATGAAGTGTTGCAGAAATGAGCACACCCTTGATTAAACTGAACCAACATGTGCTATATTCCAGTACTTCATACATACCTCCATAACCATCCCCCCTCCATTAAGTACACTGCTCTGACCCTTCTTGACATTGAGAGTACAAGTTCATGACAACTGTCACATCTATCCCGATTAACTAAGGGAGCATGACCTCCTTAAACACCCTGATCTTAAATGGAAAGTGTTGCTCAATTTGTCTCTACAAAATCCCCCCGCCCAAAAAAAGATGGAAAAAGGATTATTGTGCTTTGGTTACAGTAGGTAGTTCCAATGTGGACAATAACCATGCATGTCACTTCTGCAGGCTGCATGTCTCTGTGAGATAAACAATCACTCTTTTCAAAACTTTTGCCGGCTCTGATGCACTTACGTACTTCTCCTGCTTTTTCTAGCCAAAAAAAAAAAAACACTCATCCCTAAATAAAAGCTTAAAGTGAAAGCCTGGTTATTTCTTTTGCTGTTCTTTTGGTATATTTTCAAATTTAAAACAAAAGTTTGGGATTCCTCTTGTACCACTGCCCTCTTTTGTGCTAAGAAATAAGTCTTCTGACTTGATAACTCTCTCCCAAGTGGTTCCACTGTTGTCAGCATTAATTCTTGTCAGAATAATTTTCAAAGTTACACTTTACAGATTTACAATTTACAGAAATTACACTTCATTTTAAACACTTGAACATGCTCACCTACTGATCAAAAATTAGTTTTAAATAGTAACTTTCAAGTAGGTGAACTCAGTTTTGGAACACAAAATGATATTACTTTGACAATACAAACCTTATTCTAATCTAATTTTGACGTGCTTCTTTTCCCTAGCGAAAAAAAAAAACCTCAAATGCATTTGAAATACATTTATTTTGTGCTACGTATTCTATAAATGTAAATACATTCACATATTTATGTGCTTAATAAAAATACCATGCAATTGTACTTTTGGTATACTTAAAGTCTGCTAAACTGGAGCAACTAATTTTGTGCTGAGATCCAACTAAAGGTTGTGGTAAAGTGGAACTATTCTGAGTATTCTTCAGGTACATTTTAAATATCTTGCGTTTAAAAATATATTAAAGAGAGATTAAACAATCCCAATTATTAGTGATTTTAAAACAATTAAAACATTTAAGAAATGTGCATTGTGCAATAAAAAAATACTTTAAATAAAGTTTAATTATATATTTTTTTTTTCTTTAGGGTGGTAATTGATCAAGCAGTCTTGCTGGTCTCTAAATAACCCTAACACATCTTCTAAGTAAAGAATAATAGCTAAATTTGTTAAGTTTTAGTCCTGTATATCCATGGCCATGCGAATATGGTTAAACAGCTTCCACAAAACTATTAGATGCTGGATACCATTTTCTCAACATAAAGGAGATTTTGCAGCACTAGATACTGTATCTGCCATGCAGCTCACTTTTTGCAACAGTTGTATTATAACCTTATAATCATCTAACCGTAAAAGTTTCTTGTATTTCATGTCAAACAGGACAAGATTATTCCAGAAATAGCATCACAATCTTCAAGGACTTGTTCTAATCATAAACAACTCAACGTCCTTCAGTGAATGTCCTTCAGACATTAAAAAGTAGGATACTGACTTTTTAACTGAACGTAGGAGTAGTTTAGCACTTCAGTTCAAAAACACCCACAGGATGACCTTGAGCTAATAGAAAAGTCTTTTTCCACTTAAATGTTTTGTTACCCAAGTAATTACCGTGTGCAATAAAACACAATAAAAATTTCCATTCTTAATACTGGTAAAGTTGCTGAACTTTGTGTACTTAGACTTCACTTTGCATATGAGTTTACAGTGTATGGGTAAAGTAGCAACAGCAAGAAAAACTAGTTCCAAGTATCAGAACAGTTGCTGAGAACTTGCCATAAGCACCACTGTATTTACTACAATGTACAACTTTCTTCAGTCGGAAAGAAATTATGCTGTTTGAGGAAAACATTTCAAGATTTCTCTCCATATAATGGATATGTATGGAGTTTGAACTTCCAAAATGCAGTTTAAATGCAGCTTCAAAGGGCTCTAAACGTTCCCAGCTGAGGAAGAAGTTTGGTTACTTTCTAAACAAATTAACAATTGATATACTTTTTAACCTCAAATGCTCGTCTTGTCTCGTCTCTGCGATGCGCGTCTGTGTGATCCGGGTCAATACAGTTAGGGTGTCGAAAAACTCCCAAAACTCCCAGACGAGACAAGACAAGCATTTGAGGTTAAAAAGTATAGAAATTGTCAATTTGTTTTAAAAATAACCAATCGTTTCTCTAGATAAGACCCTTATTCCTCAGCTGGGATCCTTTAGAGCTCTTTGAAGCTGCATTTAAACTGCATTTTGGAAGTTCAAACTTGGGGGCACCATACATATCCATTATATGGAGAGAAATCCTAAAATGTTTTTTTATCTGCAAATTTTTGTTCTGAAAGTGAACTAATTCTTTAAGTGAGCTTTTAAAGAATTTGTTATTGCTGCTGCCAAGAGCCCCCAAGGTCCTCCTAAGGGCTTTCCATTAAACTAAAAAGTCATAACTACAATTTGATGTGTTCAAGTGACTTTGGTTCGAAAAAAAATATGTAAAGGTTGGGCAATTTTAAGGATTTTAACACCAAAAATGAGGAGAACATTAAAGGTTTACATGAGGTGTGTAGTTTATGGGTTTTAGCATTCTTATATTATCACAGAGAATGATGGGAAATGTGGTTATGTTTTGTGAATAAGGCCCTATGACTAGGATAGCATACCTCTTTTGGTAAAGATGTTAGTCGATTTCTATCACAGTTGAAGTTGGACAGTTTCTTTAGTTTTCCAATACTTCTTGGCAAATTCTGGAAAAAAAAAAATATAAATAAAAATCACTTGCACCTGCTATAAGAGAAAAATTACCAATAATCAGACCACATAAGACTACAACTCTTTATTAAAAAAAAACAAACAAAAAAAAACACTACACTTATTTTTAAATTTCTGGGTTGTTTCATCCCATGTTTGGGTCAAATATGGACAAACCCAACTGTTGGATTAAACAAACATAAATTCTAGATTAAACTTATATCTAGGTTCATTATTCTATGTCCATATTTGGCCCAAACACAGGATTCTTGTAATAAGCATGTTTTGTACTGCATGATTTTTCCCATTACCAAAAAAAAGCAAGTAAAGAAAAATAAATAAATACTAAAATAATTGTTGCTAAATGCATTTCCCAGGTTTTCCTCTTGCCAATTAAAAGTAAGTATGAAGAGTATTAGTAGGCTCAGGTGCTGTAACTTACCACCAGCTGGTTTTCTGTCAGCACTAGTTCTGTCAGGCTTTCACAGTTGCCTATGCTCTCCGGCAGTTGGACTAATCGGTTTTGATCTGCTTTCAATATTGAAAGCCGTCTTAATTTACCTAAAGAAAAACATATGTAACAGTACTGTTACTGCATGAAAACAAAATCAAACATTACAGCTCACTATTATAACTACAAGGCAGCTACCCAAGAACAGTGGATCAGCAAATTAACCACAAGTACAACAAATTGTCTCATTTGTTCCATTAAAATAAACTCTCCTTTTTTCTAAATTAAAAACTCCATCCATCACTAAGAACACATGAACAAACACACAGGCACTGCAGTTAGCGGTCGAGTCCTAAACACTGACCTAAGCCCTCCGGCAGCACGTCTATGAGGTTCTGGGACACCAGGAGGTCAGTGAGGAAGAGGAGGTTTCCCATCTCCTCTGGGAGGCGCTCTAACTTGTTCTCCGATACATCCAGACAAGTAAGGCTTCGCATACTACCCAGGTCCTGAGGGCAGAGAGAGCAGGTGCGCACAAACACACACAAATGTTAATATGTATGCAAACGCAGGCATGCAAACACAACCACACACATACAAAAAACCTCTAGGATTTTAAGGAAGTCGAGTAGCTTGTGCTTGGTTAATAAAAAATAATAATGTTAAAATTATGTTATAATATAAGGTAGTAGAATACAATATTGATGAAGCAATACATTCAATTCAATTCAAGTTTATTTGTATAGCGCTTTTCACAATACAAATCGTTGCAAAGCAGCTGTACAAAAAAAATGTAGGCTACTACAATATATTTAGTAGCTTATTAGTGGTGACTACTGTATGTTAAGTCGATGTACATATGGTATAAATATTAAAAACAGTAATGGTGTAATCAAAAACAGATGATGAACACTAATAGTAATGATTATGTGTTGCAATCAAACTCAAAATGCATGTTTACATAATATGCAAAAGAACTAGTGTTGTTACAGATTCGACAGTCTGATAGACTGACAGTTTTTGAAAATGACATCAACAGGACATGTCAGAAATACTTTACCGGTGGTATGTCAGACAGCTGGTTTGCGTCCAGCCACAGGTCTTTTAGACTGACAAGACAGCCTATTGTCTCAGGCTGCAAGAAAACAAGTTTGACAGAGTTCAGACAGAGCAACGAACACAGCAGGTTACCGACGGCACAAGAATGCAGGCCAATGTGAAACATTTGTGAAATAGCATTCCGATGTAGCCTGTATTAAGTCCAGCCTCTGTCAAACAGGGGTCACATTCATAAAAACAAGGGTTTTAAACTTGGATAAACAGCAGGGTCATTCTGTATCAACTCAACCAGAGGTCCCCGGCTCAAATTTTCCATTTTGCTAATATTTATTCTGAAGAAAGATAGAAATGTATAGTGATGAAAGCCAAAATATTAAATGTCATGGATGAATATTTCCTGAGTAATCCACTATTTTGTAGAGGGAGGTCAAAATGGCAATTTTCACCTTAGATTCAGAGTCAAGTTAGAGGGGGTTAAAATTACTTCAGTGCATCATCTTAATTTTACAGAGAGATTGGTGTTATATTAGTAAAAAAATGTTGACTTTAGCAATCTTTGTTGCATTATGTGCCAATGGTGACCATTCAAAAATGGGGAAACAGCACTTTCAAGTTTTTTTTTACCAAAGTTTGCATGCCTTTAACTCAAGAAGTATTAAATATATTTTAATGTTCTTTTAGATATTGGGTCTTAACAAACTTTCCTTTTGGCATCTTTATGTTTAATGCCCTATTAGATTCGGTTCCACAGATATTGGAACTTCAATATGGCTCCAGGGAGTAAATCGTTAAAATGTACACATTTTCAGTGGTCAAAAACCAAATGTGGATCAGTTTAAAAAATACTATACTTCTTTTATTTTAAAGAGGAATGTCTGAAGAACAAATAATATTAAAACAGGAGATGTATCTTAATACGATTTTCGATTCTAGTTTTTAATAATCTTTTCTTTTGGAATATTAATTTTCAAGGCCCTACATCATTCAGTCCCTGAGATTTAAGGATCTCAATAAGGATTACCAATTTTCAGTGGTCGAAATCCAAATGTTGGTCACTTTGTATATAGCTGATACTTATTTTGTTTAAAGAACAAAATCTGAAGAAGAAATAATGTTGAAATTAGAATTGTATCTTGCTTCCCTCTATCAAAACAACTGCATAGAACATAGCTGTCCGAGTGCTAAAAGTGCACTGAAATGGTCAAGTTGAGGCACATTACCTTGCTTTCTGTAGACTATTTATAAGATTCTATATTTGAATCAGTTCCAGGCATATTTTGGAAGAAGGGATTTTGTTCATTTTTACAGCTTCTGAAGCTACCAAGAGTTTCAACACGGAAAAAAGAATATTTATGGCACTCAGACTGGTATGTTTAATGCAGTTGTCTTAACAGAAAGAAACAAGATACATCTCTAGGTTTAAGATTATTTTTTCTTCAGACATTCCTTTTTAAAAGAAAATAAGTATCGAATTTTTTCAATAGACATTTGGCTTTTAACCACTGAAAATGTGTATATTTTAATGATTTACTCCTGGAGCCATATTGAAATTCCAATATCTCTAAAACCAAATCTCATAGGGCAATAAAAATGTTTATTAAGACCAATATCTAAAAGGGCATTCAAAAGGCATTAAAAGGGCATAATACAGCTTGAGTTGCATGCAAACTTTTAGTGCCGATTCACCAATTTTTGAATGGTCACCACTGGCACATAATACAACAAAGATCGCTAAAGTCAACAGATTTTCCTAATGTAACTACCAATCTCTGTGGTACGAGCCGCAGGGTTTAATTTGGTTTTGTCTGTGCATTTTTTTTACTCTTAAAGATTTGGTAACCATTGACTGCCATTATATGAGTGACAGACTGCATCGCTTTGAATTAAAAATCTTCGTTTGTGTTCTACTGAAGAAACAAAGTCACCTACATCTTTGATGCCCTGGGGGTAAGCAGATAAACATCAAATTTTCATTTTTGGGTGAACTATCCCTTTAAGGCTAACATATTCATACTAAAAGACAAAAAAAAAAAAACTCAATTTTGATTTCATGGGGATTTTAAATTATGTTAAATTATGCTGGTGAAGTAGGATATTTAATTTGCATTTCAGGAGCACCACCACGTATTTCCATTAAGATAATTACAGATTGTTATCAACATTTAGAACATTGTGACATTCCCACTGCGAATTTACTTGTACATTTATAAAAGTTTCACAAGGCCCAATGTCTTTAAGCAAAATAAAGTCTTTTTTCTTTTGATTTTAGGATTAGAAGTGATGTGGACATGTCGATCATATTCAGCCTAATAATTAGACGAGGTTCCAGAGAAGGTGTGACAGCTAACATATTCCAAGCCTTGTGCAATTAAAGTCGTTATTACTGTTATTAGTCCATTTAGAGCATGTCGTGAAAATCTGAACACTTACCAAATTATACAGTTCATTGCTTCCTACGTCCAGTTCTTCAAGTTTCTGAAGCTGAGACAGAGACCTGATTGAAACAAAAACAAATAAACATTTAATTTGCTATTGCCTTATGTACACATACATACACACAAACTTACAAACAAACACATACATAGCAAAGTAAGGTGTACACTTACTCTGGTAAATAAGTCAGCAAGTTCTCTCGGAGTTCCAGTGATACCAAGTTACTGAGGCTAGATGAAAGACAGAAACATTGCACAATATATAAATTTAAACTTTTACACATTTTAAGCAGTAGATTATTTTGTCCTGATGTGTTTTCTAAATTTAATTTGTATTTCAGGGCGACCATACATTTTACCATTAGGATAATTACAGATGTAATGTTTACAAGACAAAGCTTGTTTACAAGACAAAGCTTCCCAAGTCTACATAAAAGCCATTGAAGGATATCAAGATGCAGCCAACACAGTAATGATTTCTCAACCATAAGCATATACACAGTGAAAAGAGTTTGAATGTTTTGAAAACAGTCTTTTCTCCTCACCAAAGCTGCATTTCGTCTTCAAGAATAAACTAAAAAAAGTAACATTTTATGATTTTTTACAATAGAAAATAACCATTTTCTATTTGAATATTTTGTAAAAATGTAATTTATTGCTGTGATCAAAACTACAAGTCACATGATCCTTTAGAAATCGTTAAAATGTTCTGCTTTGCTGTGCAAGAAACATTTTTGATTATTATCGGTGTTGTGCTGCTGAACACTTTTGTAGAAAGTTTTGAGTAAGATGCAAACTCTACACAGAAATGGCTAGTCATCTTCTGTTAAAAAATAATAAGCACTGAGATAAGGTCTATCCACTGACAGAGAGAAGGGTGAGGCGCTGTGGGAAGCACGCTTAACACATCCTGAGATATCAATCACAGTCTTCCAGCGCACACTCATTGCTCTGAGCCTCACAGATGGGGCAGTGGCATTTCAGCTCATTTATTTCAGGCCTTCCAGGGACTTTCTGCTGTTTAAAACCTGATATGCTTTTAAAAACAATAACTACAGCAAATTAAGTAACAGGAGGTCAAGATGACTTCCCTGTTAACACTAAACAAACACCAATAATTCAGAGATAAAACCACTCACATTTCTAGAAAAACAACTTTCAGCAATCAAGGGTTTAATTTTTCAGTAAACAGATTCAAAACAAAAATGAAAACGCTAAGATGAAAGAAGCAATGTGTGGCCAAATGACCTCTTCACTCAGTCACACGGACAGCTTGATTTCGAGGACAGGAAATGCTGCTATTTGTTACCGTGAAAATTTAATCAACCCAGAGAACGGACAAGAGTTCAACATGCTTTCAAACGTCTGGAGCTCAAGGCTATAGATACAGCTAAAGTCACACAGACATTAATCAGGTTTGTCTACTGAAATGAAAACGGAGAGAAAAAAAAAAAGAGGATTATTGTTCGAGGCTGTAGCGAATGGAGTATTTCAATTCCACAAACTAAAGC